>NW_027418121.1:0-128192 GCF_009905375.1 Apium graveolens
AGATCAAAGCCATCCTAGACATGGAGCCACCACGCTCCATCAAGGATGTTCAGAAGGTGACGGGAAGAACCATAGCTCTAGGGAGGTTCATCTCCAAGTCAGGAGACAAATGCCTGCCCATTTTAAAACCCTTAAGAAGGTGAAGAACTTTGAATGGACAACTGAGAGCTAAAAGGCCTTTGAACAGCTGAAGAAGTAAATGACTGAAGCCCCGTTGGGATAAACCAAGTCCGGAGGACACTCTTTATTTGTACCTCACGGTATATGGACAATCCGTGAGTGCAGTCCGCGTGAAGGAAGAGCAGAAGCTCCAGAAGCCTGTATATTATGTAAGCAAGGTGCTCCATGGAGCAGAATTGAATTAATCCACCACGGAGAATTTCGCGCTTCTTTTATCACAGCCTCGAGGAAGTTGAGACCATACTTCCAGGCTCACAAGATCGAAGTTCTGACATACCCAACCTTTGAGGAACATTCTTCACAGCCCGAAGGCCAGTAGAAGGCTCATCAAGTGGGCGATTGAGTTAGGAGAATTTGATATCAAATATAAGCCTCGAGACGGCAATCAAGTCTCAGGCCTTAGCAGACTTCGTGGTCGAATGCACCATTAACGACCAAGAAGTCGGGGGCAAGAGATATTAACCCCAGAAGGAGGAGAGAAGGAGAAGGATGAAAAAATAACCTTGAAAAAGTATTGGGTTCTCCAAATGATGGACCTTCCAAACAAAATCTAGTGGTGCAGGCCTAGTCTTGCAAAGCCTGATGGGTTTCTGATTGAATATGCTTTGAAGTTGGACTTCTCGACTACGAATAAAGAAATAGAATATGAAGTATTGATAGATGGCTTAGGCTTGGCTAGAGCCGTGAGGGCCAAAACCTAAAGGTCTGCGGAGACTCAAGACTTGTAGGTGCTCAAATTAATGGTAAGTTTGAGGCCAACGATGATACTATGGCCAAGTACCTGAGAGTCATAAAGGGGAATACTGACAGAGTTTGATGAATGGTACGCAGAATATGTTTCGAGAGAGGTAAACACTACGGCGGATGCCCTTGTCTCAGTTCGCCTCATCTGAAATCGAGAATTATCCGAGAACTATTTACTTTCAGGTCTTGAAGACCCCTACTGTTTATGTCATCAAATCTGATAGCCCCGGTTGGTTGTGGCAAGCTGTCGAATAGACCCGATTCAAGACCCACTAAGAACTGGGTGGCTCCCCGACAATGTCCAGGAGGCACGCAAGCTGTTGGTTAGAGCATTGAGATATTCATTGATTGAAGGCCTTCTTTATAAAAGGTCATTTGTTATTCCTTACTTGAAGTGCTTAAGACCTCTTGAAGCAGAAGACGCAGTTAAAAAAAGCCCATGAAGGGATTTGTGGACAACACTTAGGGGGCAGGGCCCTCGCTCACAAGATAACTCAGTTGGGATTCTACTAGCCAACTATGCTAGCCGCTGCAAAGGCTTATGTGAAGAAATGTGACAGATGCCAGAGGCACGCTCCCATAGTACGAGCAGCCCCCAGAGAGGCTTAGATCGATCAACACACCCATCCCTTTCGCAATGTGGGAATGTACCATTCATGTAGCATATGGACAAAGGAAGTTCATTGTGGTAGCCATGGACAACTTTACAAAGGGATTGAGGCTAAGGCACTTACCAAGATAACCACCAAGCAAATTACCCAATTCTTCTGGGAGAATGTGATATGCCGATATGGAATCCCACGCATCCTTATCACGGATAATGGGAAATAATTTGATAATGCAGAGTTCAGAGAGTACTGCGACGATAACAACATAGAACTTCGCTTCACCTCGGTTGCACATCCTCAGGAAAACGGGCAAGCAGAAGTTGCTAACAGAATCATCATTGATGGACTTAAGAAGAGGGTGAACGCTCGAGAAATACTTGGGTGTAACACTACGCACTAGTTCTAGTTTCAATATTACAATCTTACAAGCCAATTATCAATGAATTACTATGAACTAATATAACTAAGTTAGGCCAAGACATGGTGACATATATTTATCAAATATTGTATACCAAGCTTCCTCGTATGACATGGCCACCTCTGGCAAAACTTAGACTAAGTAACAATATTAGATATCGCAAAGTACACATACCATCATTAGTACCTAACATTTAAATAATTACATAGTACCATGATTTAAGAGAGAGCATTACCATGCATGTACATAAACAATTGAAGTAGCTATATAAAAAATATATTTTAAAATAAACTCCACATGCCAATTAATTAAAATAATATATACATGATGCGCACATAAGATCAAAACAGAGCATGGGTTCATAGGTCCTCTGTTGATTTAGCAAACGAACTTATAATAACAAAACATATACCATAACAAATAAAAACTTAATATAAAATTATAAATATATATAAATGAACCCTCTCAAACTCAGTGGTAGTATTAATCCCCTAACACCATACATACTAAGTGATTGAATAGTTTAACACAAGACAACATAAAATAAGTCATGTAGTGTACCGCACATATGTATTATAATGAAAAATTTAATACTAGAGTTGTATACATGGTATAAGCATTAACACAAGCAAGAGCAAGCTATGCAATCATATGAATATTAAATTAGATTTATATTCATGTCGGAAAAACGATAATAGGAATACCTTTATCTTTTGTGTAAGTAAGTATGACACTACCTCTCGTCTCCTGATCTGCTCACCCGTATTTCTTCTCTCTGCCCTGTTAATATTTTTTACGCGGCTCTCCTCCATCTCTCTGATTTATCTGATTTCATGGTTTAGGGTTTGAATTATGGAACGTACATGTGATACTATATATATATATATCGAATATAATCACAGACAGCCAAATTCTAATAGGACTCCAAAACTCAATTTCATTTATAAACCTTTTCTAAATAAGAAATATAATATAATTTATTCTAATTATAATTTTTTAATTCAAATTTAATTACTATTATTATGATTATTATTATTATTAAAATTCACATATATTACATATATACCCCCTTAAAAGGATTCCGTCCCCAGAATCAAGCGAAACTAAATACTCATACCTGAATCGAATAAATGCGGATAATCCTTATGAATAGATTCTTTAAAGTCCCATGTAGCCTCTCTCAGAATGATTTTTCCACAAAACCTTCACAAACGGAATGATGTTTTGCTCAAAACTCGCTCCTCTCGAGCTAGATAGCCTCAGCTTCTTCCTCACAGGAAAGGTCCTCTCTAATCTTATGCAATGGATACTGAACTACTTGTAATGGATGATATTTATAGCCCCTAAAAACAGACACATCAAACACACATTATGCATATGAGGTAGTTGTGGCGGCAATACAACTCTATAAGACACTTCCCCCACTTTCTCCATAACATCAAAAGGTCCAACATACCTTGGACTAAGCTTCCCCTTTATACCAAAGCGCTTCACACCCTTACAAGGCGATACCTTCAAGAACACATAATCATCTGACTTAAATCCACCAAACTTTTGATGTTGATCAGCATAACTCTTTTGACGAGGTTGAGCTTCCTTCAAACTTTCTTTAACTTTCTCCACCTTCTCATTAGTAATTCTAACCAACTCCGGCCCTTCAATTACTCTTTCACCAATCTCATCCTAACAAGATGGTGCCCTACACCTCCTACCATACAAAGCCTTTAATGGTGGCATACCAATACTCGCGTGCCAACTGTTATTATAAGCAAACTCAACAAGATAAAAATACTTATCCCGGTCACCTGTCCACTCTAAAGCACATTCCCTCAACATATCTTCCAACGTCCGGATCTTCCTTTTTGACTGTCCATCGGTCTGCGGATGATAAGTTGTACTAAAATTAAGCCTCTTACCCAAGCCTGTTGGAATCCCTTCCAAAAATGCGATATAAATCTCGTATCCATATCAGAAACCAACCTGGATAATATATATATATATATATAAACATACATTTGACCCCCTATAACTATCATCGATCTCATGTTATGGTATGAAATAAGAATAAAAAACATAACAATTATTATAACCCAACTTAAATTCTCAACACAACTCTGATAATAAGCATACTACAACCAAACATCTAGTTAAGTTTTACAACTAGTTCAGTTTTAACACACACTACTACATAATTTACACTTGGCTCATATCGCCTCGTCCGACTCGTATCTATAAATAAAAGATTACTTATCTAAACCTTATTGTCAAACTATACGATAACAAATAACTCAAAAAACAAATAAAGATGACAATTAGGACTCAACTATGCACATAAATCACATAGCACATAAGTCAAATCATCACACAGGTTCGTAAAATATTGTTAAAATCGAATGAGATCAATATTCGTATTTTTATAAAATGTGTAATCCCTATTTCAAAATAATTTGGATCTAAAATAAAAAAAAATATCAAAAGCTGACTCGTTTCCGAAAAATTGAGATTTAATTTTTTTTTGTCGGAAATAGATCATTTTTTTATTTTTAGAAACATTCATTTCATTTAAAACGAATAAACAGTTCAATTAATATTTAATTAAAGAGTATAATCAAATTAATTTTCAAAATAATTAATTATTAATCATGTTTTTAAATAATTATTTAAGAAAAATCAGAATTTAAAATATTTTTTCATAATTTTTGGAAATTAATTAATGGTAAATCAAATTATTATTTAAAGAACATGATTAATCACTAAAAAATTTAATCGATTAAACTGAATAAATAAATGAATAAATTCTGGATTTGGAAAATAATTTAAAATAAATCAAATTTATTTATGAAATAAATCAATTTATTAATTAATCAATTTATTTAAATAAATAAAAAGATTTTAAAATTTGTTTATAAAATAAAACTCAGAATCATGTTTTTAAGAAAATAATTGTATATTTTCGGATCAAAACCGTGTCAAAACCCGGGTTAGAATTCGGGTTAACGGGTCACCGGACCATGAAGAACACGTGGAAATTAATGGAATTTTCGGCGAGCTTTTCATTATCCGACGAGCTCGATTGCTACCCCAACCATCACGGGTTCGACCGATTTTTTCTCCGATTTCGTTCACCAACAATGCCGCAACACCGATTCAGCCTCAACGAGAACTACCAACCTCAACCACGTCATTTCTGGTGAAACAACAGAATGAAGCCAGCGACCTTTACTGAGTTCTGGCGATGTCAACCCAAAATAGACACAAAACTCAATTAAACTATATCAACCGATCCATACAATTGATACACAATCTAAAATCCGGTTTAAATCAACCAAAACACAATAACCATGTCGGAAAAACCAAGGACCGCAAAAGCGGCTCCGGTTTCCCGTGGCCTCAAATCGGAAAATAAACATAATACATATTCAGTAAACAGTATGGGGGAAACGTATCACCGATCAACATTTTTTAACAGTTGGAGTTGGAAGGTAGTATAATTTGGGGATTTTTCCTCTTTCACATGTTCTGATTGAAGAATAAAATTAAAAGAATTTGAAGAAAAAATAAAAGAATTCAAAGACACGATTGTTAATTAATATATCCCCGTCTCAATTCACAATTATTATTTAAAAAAGTGTATCTTTATATGTGTATTAAATAGATTAGTAAAATATATATTTTTTATAAAATATCATGGTTCTAAATTTTTAATCTATTTCACAAATCATAATTTTTTTATCAAAGAAAATTATATTATCAAATGTATCTTTTATATTTTAATATAAATAAATGTAATTTGTACTGTTATTGAAAAAATGATGAAAATTTAAAATACAGATTACATAATATGATTTACCAAATTAAATTTTTAAAAAAGTGTATTAAAAAATATTTAATTTTTATATTTGATTGTTAAAATATGTTGTAGTTTAAAATAATAATAAAATTTTATTGTTAAACAATTTTTAATTATATAATTCCATTTTATCATATTTACGAATTCATAATTATATTAGAGTTTCAATTTAAATCTTACGAAATTGAAAATTCATGTTATATATCCGCAACCGCCACAGTACAAATTATATAAAGTAATAAGGTAAATAAATGATAATGATTGTTTTCATTAGAATAAAATTAGAATAAATAAAGTATAAATAAATTAGAATGAATTACTATGTATTTATTAGTATAAAATACTAAAGTAGCTTGTTATTTATGCAAAGCTAGGGTTATTTTTATCTTATTTTTTTTAAAATTATTTATATTAGATTTTTTACTATTTTTTATGATATTAGTTTAAAACTCGGGACTTTAGAATTTGTTAGTAGAATTGACATGAACACTAACTAAAAAAGAATTTAGTTGGGAATATAATAAAGTATAATGCTAAATAAAAATATAAAAGCAAAGAACAAAACAATCTTTCATGTCTGAAAGCTAAGCTACTTCATATGGTAATTGGCGTTCCAACTATCTCTCTGTCTCTAATTTCAATTCTTTAAAATAAAGTGTATAAATATTCAACTAACTATTCTTTTTTTTGCGGAATTCAAGTAAATATCTTTAAAGTTAAATAAAATACTAATTTAGCACACTTACATATTATGTGTATGATAAAAAGCACATGTGACAATATGGTGTAGTGGTAAAAGGTTGTAGAGTTGAATGAAATAACTTGAGTTTGATTCCCGGTTACATCTTTTATATAGATATTAAAAACATGGGTAATTTAGTCTTTTCAATGAGACTTTTTAATCTCATGAAATTATACTCTTGTTCTCCTATTATATATAGACGAGAAATAATATTTTTTAGAAGGTTTGATGGTGAAACTGATAGTTACTACCTGCAAAAGCTGAAAACAGCTTTTTCGAAAAGTATGGGAGGACATGCTTTTGCTAATAGCAGCTTTTAGACCAAAATCGCTTTTCCAGACAGCAGCTTTTAGAATTTACCAAATAATTTTCTGACAGATTTTCAGCAAAAAGCTGTTGTAACTGTATGCAACAACAAACAGAGCTTTAGTGAGACTCTGGTTAAAAGCAATAACTTAGAGAAAGTTAGTAAGAAATAACGGGGGAGATCTGCCCAAAATACCCACCGGCGGGAAAAGTGTCCAAAATACCCACTGAATAGGCATTACCATCATGCGTATTCAAATTTTTTTAAAAAAATACAAAGAATACGCATGTGAGACATACGTATTCACTTAGAGAATATACATGTATCACATGCGTATTCTTTGTATTTTTAAAAAAAATTGAATACGCATCTGTAACATGCGTATTCAATGGGTATTTTGGCAACTTTTCCCGCATGTGGGTATTTTGGGCACTTGAAGCTGGAAAGTGGTGTATTTTGGGTATTCTTTCTTTTGCTATCAACGTACAAGGTCATGGAGGAGGTGTTGATTGGAAGGTGGAGATATACCGGGTACTATGGCATTCCTGATAGTGCTACATGGGTTGAATCTTAGAATATGCTTCGTGATCTATCAGTAGCCTCAACGTTACCGTGGTGTATAATAGGAGACTTTAATGATATTATTTTGATGGATGAGAAAAGCGGGGGGCAAAGGCAACCTAGAAGATTGATGAAGGGATTTTCAGAGGCAATAATGGATTGTGGCTTGCACGACTTGGGTTTTTCTGGAGACAAAATTAAAAAAATTGAAAAATGAGAATGGGGATTGGAAGGAAACGGATGCTGAAATTCAAGAGGTTATCACGGTTTATTTCAATAATATGTTATGCAGTACAAGTACAGGAATAAGTCTTCCGGCAAGAATCGAACTTCTAGTTGTTTCAGAAGTGCAGAGCCAATTGCTTGTCATGCCTATAGTGAAGGAGGAAGTTAAACGTGTTGTGTTTACTATGCACTCAGATAAATCGCCTGTGATCGATGGATTAAATCCGAGATTTTATCGAGCTTCTTGGGAGATAGTAGGGGAAGATGTGACTAAGTTTTGTAGAACATTTTTCGAAACTGGAGAGCTACGAGCTGAACTGAATCGCACTCTAGTATGTCTAATTCCCAAAGTGAATCAGCCAAAGAAAGTGGCTGATCATAGGCCTATCTCGTTGTGCAATGTGTTGATGCGAATTTTGTTTAAGGTAATGGGGAACAGGTTAAATCCAACGCTAAATGCTCTTAATTCTGAAAAGCAAAGTGCATTTATTGAAGGTCGTTT
This sequence comes from Apium graveolens, assembly GCF_009905375.1. Classification (NCBI taxonomy): domain Eukaryota; kingdom Viridiplantae; phylum Streptophyta; class Magnoliopsida; order Apiales; family Apiaceae; genus Apium; species Apium graveolens. The sequence goes on from NW_027418121.1 coordinate 8,138, forward strand.
GCTAACTGATAATGCTTTGATAGCATACGAGATCAACCATTACATTCATAGGAAAACACAAGGGAAGGTTGGAGTAGCTGGATTGAAGGTGGACATCTCTAAAGTATATGACCGATTGGAGTGGTCATTCATTGAAATGATGCTTGAAAGGTTTGCGTTTCCTGCTATTTGAATAAAAAGAGTAATGCAATGTATTGAAACAATTTCCTACAGTTTTCTAAGAAATGGTGAAATTTTTGGGGAGGTTGTACCTCAACGAGGAGTACGGCAAGAAGATCCAATCTCTCCGTATCTGTATATCCTTTGTGTAGAAGGTTTGAGTGTAATGATTCGAAAGCATGAAGAATGTGGTCTGTTGCATGGGTGTAGATTGCAAATAATGCACCAGTTATCTCTCATTTACTCTTTGAAGATGACTGCTACTTCTTTCTTAAAGAAACAAAGTAAGAAGCACACATATTAAAGAGTGTGTTACAGAGGTATGAAGCATTGCCGTCAGATTATAAATTATAATAAATCTGAGATTGTATTCAGTCCTAATACATCTGACGAGGATCGGGTGGAGGTATGTGATAGTTTGGAAGTGAGGCAAGTCTAAAAGCCTAACAAGTACCTTGGTATGCCTATGCGTGTTGGCAGAAATAAAACAGAGGTCTTTGGATTTTTTATTGGTCGAGTGCAGCAAAGACTGAAGGGTCGGTACAACAATGAATTGTCACGCTCTAGGAAGGTAACTCTACTGTCCTCTTCAGCTCAAACACTACCAAGTTTCTGGACGAGCTTATTTTTAATTCCACATACCATGTGTGAGGAGAATGAAAGAAAAATGAATGCATTCTTATGGGGGAATGGGGTAAATAGTAAGGGAGTGAAGTGGATGTCATAGTGTAAACTGTTTATGCCTAAGAATTGTGGTGAGTTTGGACTTAGGGAGTTAAGAAAGTTTAGTTTATCTATATTAGCTAATTAGGGATGGCGATTACTTAAGGGATCTAACCCATTAGTTTCTGCAGTAATGAAGCCGAAAGATTATCCTAATTCGAGTTTCTTAGATGCTGAAGTAGGAACAAATCCAAGTTACATTTGGAGAAGTATATTGGCGTCTATAGAGGTGTTCAAGGCAGGGGCTCGGAAAAGAATAGGGAATGGAAGAGATATATGTGTTTGGGGTGTTCCTTGGCTATCGGAGGTGAATAATGGATATGTAATGACTCCAATGCATGTGCAGCTACACGATAACACAATATATAGCTTAATGCAGGATGACGAGCGTTGATGGGATTATAATGTCATTAATGACATTTTCCAAAGTCGAGATGTTAAGCTAATTAAGCAAATCCCGTTGCCGATGAAGGATACCACAGATTAATGATTTTGGATATTAGAGGAGAAAGGGGAGTTTACAGTAAAGAATGGGTATTGATGGATGTGTGAAGATGCGTTTAAGCTGTATTGGACTAAGCTATGGCCGTTAAAATTACCATGAAAGGTTTTCAATTTCTTATGGCGAGTTCGTAAGTCATGTCTGCCTACAGCTCACGCACTGGCAACGAAGCAGGTTAACATCAGTATACTGTGTCCCTGGTGTCGTTCTGAAACTGAAACAGATACTCATGTCTTGTTTACATGTGAGTTTGCAAAAACAGTATGGTCTATGGCAGGAATGTCTTCGATGGTGCAACATTCGCCTCACGACTTAGCTTTTATGGTGATTCGAAGGATATTTGACGAGTGTTTAAGAGAGCAATGTGTGCAGATGGGAATGCTGTGTTGGGGTCTGTGGAACAGAAGAAATAAATGGGTCTAGGATAGGGCAAATGGATCTGCCTTTGGAGTTATGGCTGCAGCTAACAACATGCTGAGAGATTGGAGAGAAGCTCAGCTATCGACTACAAATGGTTGACAGGAAGTTGAAGCAAGAAAGTGGGAGAAACCGAGTGCAGGATGGATTAAAGTTAACGTAGACGCTGTAGTGTTCCAGGACATGAGTAATTGCTGCGGTGCGGTTATCAGAGATGCACATGGAATGTTCATGAGAGCTATGTGTAAGAAGATAGAGAGGGTTTGGAGACCAAAAGAAGCAGAAGCTATTGCGCTAAAGGAAGCACTGTCTTGGATCATTGAGATATAGTATGAAATGTGTGTGTTTGAAACTGATTCAAAGACAGTATAGTGCAGGCATGTAAGAGTGCTCCAGATGAATCATTTTTCGGAACCATAGTCGATGATTGTGTCCATTTATCAAAGCATGTAAATCAAGTGCTAATTTAGTTTGTGTTTAAATCTGCGAATACGGTGTCACATGAGTTAGCTAGAGCTGCCTATTATATGTCAGATAAAGGAGAGTGGTATGCCACTCCTCCTCCTGATTTTATTTCCCATGTTTTAGATCTTGATATTTGAATGCAAGTACCAGTTACTCACACAAAAAAAAAGCTACTTCAGATGGTTACAAGTTATAAGGGACCTTGATGAGTTCGTTATAACCAATTGATTTTACAACCACCAAATAAAAGGTTCAATGTGCACTTTAATAAGAGTTTTGAAATAAGCCAGAAGAACTACAGCTCTGCTGCACAAGATACACCAGTCACCCCTGCCACTAGGCTCGCTACTACATCCACTGGATCTGTGCAGAATTGGATGCTCTAGGGATCTGCAACAACTCTTGTGAAATCCTCAACTCTTCTGTAGGATCATCAACTATGTCTTTCATTTTAAGTTCAATCCGTTTAAGCGAAGGGGAAGATGCAAGCAAAAGTTTAAGAAACTGAAACTCGGCACGGGAACCAATCAAGTCGTATATTTTAAGGGTTTCAAGACGAATCATGTGGTCCGACAACGTCGCAAGGTCCAATAAGTCCATACCATCACTGCTCTGTACTCCATGATCCTATATACGATGTTAATATAGAAGCTATCCAGTTAGTTCTTAATGAATATCTATGCATTCAAGATTCTTGTTACTATCAGAAATATTGTAGATAACATATAGTATCTTCTAATAATAAGTTGTAACTTGTCCATATAAAATAAGATACAGTAGTGAATAATAAAACCCAATCTCTAAAACTGACAAATTGTCCTGACCAGCCACGAAATAGATTGATAATATAATTATGACTCCATGCGACCATTTATACAACTTTGTAAGAGATGAGCAGAGAAACTTTCAAATATAATGTGAATTCTTAAAGAGACATGAGTTCATATTAAATCCTGTTATAGAATGAAGAGAAGAAATAAATATTATTCAAAAGAGCAAAGAAAACTTTTGAGTGAAAGGGAGTAAAAATTATAGTTTAAAGTGACTATCACTTATACAGAGGTTGTGTAAGGTCATCTTTATTGTAGTTAAAAAGATTATGCATAAAATCTAAAGGAGGAAAGTATTATGTATTTATGAGAAACGGATCTCACACTAGAGTAGGAGCGACCATACAATCAAGGGGAAAATATGATTCCAAATTTAGATTGTGTAGAACTTACTGCATGATGCAGAGTGTAGACGGTACATAAACAAAGGGGTAGATACTCACATTTGGATTAAAAACAGACACTCACCACAATATTAATTTCTATGTGTTGTAAAGGATCTATGAAGGTCTTTCAAGTGAGAAACGACTCTTAAATTTTTACACCAAAAAACTTCACTCATGGGTACCAGTACTGTTCTATAAAGGAGATTGAGCAGCGGCCTAGGCCTAGGCCTAAGCCAATGCTTAAGCGGAATCGGACCATAAAGTGTATCGATTTTGTACTAGGCACACAATTAAGCATTTTCCAAGATTAAACAGCCTATTTAGGCGGATAATCGGTCATTGAGTGTATTACATGATCAAAGAGATGTAGAGCTGCTGATTTTTTGGTTTCAAAAGATTAATATTATTTAATATATAACAATAATAAGAATCAAAATTAAATTGCTTTTTTTTGTTATGAACATTTATGTTTAGATTCTTTTCACTTCACTATAATCTAAATTTTAATTTTACTTATTACATTTTATTAAAAATTCAAATATATATTGCTATACCACTTAAAATTAAGTGTACCCTTAACCTCTAGAAAGTCCTTCCGCTGCTCGCAGCTGCTTAGTGCTTTTTAAGAACACCGATAGATACTTCTCAAGAAGTTGAAGATTTTGGGTACTAATAAATTGTTAATGTCAATTGCACAACCTTATATGTCAACTCAAACCTGAGAACATAATTGGAAGTGTATTGTTCTCTCTAGTGCATATGAAGATTTGGAACCTCTTTCCATCCCTACCTTTTTCCTTTTAGAGGGTAATTCTTTTGAGTAAGGTCAATTACACAACTTCAAATACTTATTTGCACATTTTTCTAGGAATATCCGCTAGACTAAGCCTTCGAGAGGGGGGCTTTTAGGGTGTTTCATTCTTTTTTCTTCTCTTAGGCCTGTTTTGTGCTATATTTTTTTTAGATTATATGGGTCCTAGTCAGAGTTAGGTTACATGTCCGACACTCAGTGTAATAAAATATACCTTACATTGTAGGTTTAAAGCATTTATTCTTGAATAAAATTCATTCCTTGCTTAATTAAGTTCTTTCCATATAGGAGAGGGAAAAACATATGGGGTATGTTTTGTGAATTATACTTAGTTACAAGTTGAAACACAAAAACATCTACGGTCACATTTATATGCAGCCAATATGGTATATTCAGTATTCTAAAATATCTACTATTTGATAACATAATTTGTCCATTGATAAGAAAATCTGTTTATTCCAAGTCTATATCTTAGGATTATGATAAGATTGGGAAAAAAAGTTCTCACCAGATCGATGTCAAGAGTGTGCAGATAAGGTGAACTTCTGACCAAACAAAGAACATGTTGAATTTGAATCAAATCATATAATTCAATACGGTGAAGGTACAGATATTTCAAGTTCTCCATAGCTCTCGGAAACTTCTTCAAAATAGCTGCACCTGATTCAAGAATCTACATACAAACACGTATATATCTGAGTATATTGGAAAAAAATAAATTTGTAAGATGTTTAGTTGCAACAACTAATTATATTAGTTAAATAACAATTTTATTACTAGTAGGATATTAAAGATTACCTTGAGGAAGAAGCCATCAAGGAAAAGAGAACTGAGTCTAGGCATATTGCAAAGTAGCTTGTCTAAAGTAATCATTTCCGTACCAGAACTTGGCACTTCATCCATCCCAAGCCTAAGAACTTCCATCTTTTGGGTGCATTCAAACCACTGCCAATCAATATCTTCACTGTCAATGATACTCAAGAAAGTGAGATTGTTTTCACGTTTAAATTGGCGTCCCAAATGTTCAATCCCAGTACAGATTTCCATTTCCAATTCCTTGAGTTGAGTGCCGAATGACATATCAGCATTAATTGTGACATACACAAGTTCAACACTAATCAGGTTACGAAATCCTTCAAATCCAAGGGGTGGATTTAGTATGCAGTTCATGAGGGTCAAATGAGTTAATTGCGAACAAGAAAAGAAATGAGAGGGCACAATGCAGGCATCTTGTGATTCATTAAGAAGCTCCACTTTCCTAACACCACTGTTTGCTATGTTTTTAATCCATGTAACCATATCTTGACTTTGATGAATAGGTAGGTCTCGAGGAATGCAAAGAAGGAAATCCAAAACTGGGCCTCTATGAGCTGAAAATATATCGGTAATGATTCTGGAAACTTCTAATATTTTACTTTGTTCATCTAACTCGGAAAACTTCTGAGAAACCAATTGCGAGATAAAATGTTCATCCAAATGTAGTCGGGGGTGCATTCCCCACACATTCCTCCATGTTTTAGAGAAAACACTTGTCCTTGCTGTATCATGAGTCGGTAAGCGTTCTAGGATCAACTCCATTAAGCTTGTGGGCAAGCTGCTGATCCTATCGAATGCTGCGCTTCCATTTTCAAATTGCCTAGTTTTCTTCGCATCACTAGCCATAAGTCTGAACACAAAAACAGGCAGGGACACCAAAAATTAAAAGGATGCTACATACAAGTAGTAATTAAATTGCTCGCTGCACAAAGTCACAAAATCTGAAAGCATAAGATTTTGCTACATATATCAACTAATAAAAGTGGATTTAACATGTTTTCAAGATCCCATATATACAAACAATTCAACCAGAAAACTTTCAATTTTTCTTTAAAAAAGAGGACAAAATAATTAGAGATGTAAAGTAAAGTACAATATATAGTTGATCAAAACCCACAAACGATTGAAGAAAACATACTATCATATATAAATATACAGGTTTCATAAATCATACATGCATTTAATACCTGAGTTTTGGTGCTGTGATTTAGGGCTTAATTAGAAAAATCGTGCTTCGACTGAAGTTTGTCATTCCGTTGGAAAGGGAGGTGACTAATGCTGGTTTTGTGTCTTCCCTACAAGCTTCCACGTCAATGGGATCGGGGTGCTGCTTCAAAATAAATATTACCCGGTGGAGGCTTTATCTTATGGAGTATATTGACTAAATTACATGAGGGTGCAGCATTTTACATTTATTTTCAAAATAATTGGTAAATTTTCAATTTTTTAAAATAATTACCAACTTCTTGTTCCGCCTTTCAACAAAATGGTTGTTTTCAACTCCCGTTAAGTCTTCATCATTACTTACAGAATAATAGTTATTTTTCGTACTTATTTTCAAAATAATGGTTAAACTTTTATAAATTGTTAAAAAAAATTTCTTTTTAAAAGAATGGTTTCGTCAAATTACTAACCGGACTCACGTTTTTATCGTCACAAAAACATATATATCACTAAACAAATAAGTACAAACACAACTTAAATAATTATCAGTTTTTTCAATTCTTCTAATTTAATCAAGTGCCCCACTTCTCTATTTTTTCAACCTCCTCACACAAATATATGAATAAAAAATTTAACGGAGAATATAAGTGTGAAGTACGACCAAATATGCAATTTGCACTTTAAATATATTAGTTAACGGAGAAGATTTAACGGGAGTTGAGGGCAACCATTTTTTTTTTGAAATGCAGAAAGAAAAGTTGACCACTATTTTGAAAATCGGTGTAAAGTACGACTCTCTAATTTACTCGGAGTATATTTAACTAGTAAATAAAATGAATAACTCATAATAAGTAAATAGAATAAAATAAAATAAATTTCATTTGAATTTTATCTATTTATATATAGATGAAAAACTTATTTAATGAAATTATATTTGAATTTTGCCCCATTACTTCAAAATGTGGTCAAAATTTACCTTTTAATTAATTAAGGTCAACAAATTTTGACTTTCCTTGAAAAATTACTTTTTACATGTTTAATTTTAGTAATATATATATTAATAAGAATTATTTATATTTTGTACTGTTTTAAAAAAATAAATTATATATAAAATTAGTTAAAATTTGATTAGTTTGAAACTTGTGAAAGGTGGATGAGTATTTTGAAATACGACGGCGTATAAAAAATAATTTATATTTTTTGTTGTTAAATACGTTAAAATAAATAATTATGAACCCGATTGAAAATCAAACTAGAATTCTTATATAAAATTTGTTAGTTTGATTTTTATATTAACTATCTTAAAACTGATGGAAACTTTATATAATTAAATTTATTATTTTGTAAGAACATAATTTGAATTGAATATTTAAATTTTTGTTCACTTAAATTTTTCAATCATATGATTTCATGATAAATATATTAATACATGTATGTCATAATAATTTTATTAATTAGAGATATTTTAAAAATATTATATAAACAAAATAAATGATGTACCCTCTTATATAAACGAAAGTCCCAACCCCTTCATTCTCTGTTATTCTCGTTTATTTTCTTTCAATAAAATCCAAATTTTTTTGTGTTTGTGTGTCTCTCCTCTTGGAGTGTGTGTTTTGTCTCTACTTTTGGAGTGTTTGTTATGTTTTTATTTAGTCTTGCTTGGGTTTATCTGGTGATGGATCTGTTGATGACGAATTTATTCATATTTTTGGTGATCTGCAAAGCCTGCATCGGATCTAGGACGGTGGTGATTATTGCAAGAGCTCACCTTTCACAACTAAAGATTGTTCATCTTTTATGGGTTTACACTTTCAGCATGTCTATAGCTGGTATACGGCATGTAGATAGTTGGGGTGTTTTCGGCATGTATATAGTTGGTGTCCGGCATGTAGATAGCTGGGGTGCCGCTTCTCCGATCTCATTTTATGCGATTGTGTTTCGAAACACCGGGCTAACCATATTTTTATGTGTTGCGATGTTGTTATTTTCAGAGATGCAGCTGCAATTTGGATCACTTAGGATGTCTTTGATTTCATTTTTAATTTCAAGAATTTTTAAATTCTATGTGTTAAACGATCAGGAAACAAATCATCTAATTGTTTTTAGTATGTTATTTGTTTTATCACCTAGTTGTATATACAGTCGGGGTTTGTCCCGACTATACTATATTCAATTTAATGAGAATTTTTTGCATTTGTCAAAAAAAAAGAATTAGAATAGACCAACAGACCAACCAACCAAAATTTTAATGTTTTGTCTATTATATTATAATATAGTATAGATATGCATTTTGTATTAGAGGACAAATGCAAATTAAAGAAAAATCTTAGATTAATTTAATGAGCTTCATTTTATTTTAAAATTTATTATTGAATATCTTAGATTCTTTTAAAAAATTAAAAATATTTAAAAAATGAAAAAGCAAATTACTAATTTAATTCGTTTAAAATTTTAAGAGATTTATAAATTTTATAAAAACTTAGTATATTAGTAAACTTATGTGTAAATTAAAGAAAAATAGTCTTGATTGGAACATTAATTACGTGCAAAAAATTTCAAAATTTATAATATTAATACTAACTAGCTTAGAATGCACGAATTGTTTTAATAACATATATTTCTTTTAATTTAATTTGAAGTGAATTTTTTAAGATATAAAATTTATTTATTTTAAATTTTAAATATAAATGATTTGATAATAGTCATAAATATATATACATGTGTATAAGTTAGTGAATTATTTTTGTCAAAGTTATTGATAATATTGAAATAAGTAGTATTTAAAAAAGTAATATTAATGAACGAAATATATAGTTTTATTGATATTTAGAGGGGTTTCTGGAAAATATAATTATGTTTAAATTAAAAGATAAATTTTAGTTAAGATCAATATTATACTGATTATTTTAATTTGATTATTTTAGTCCTTACTTTTTATTAGCTAAGATCATTATATCGACCAAATTTAACTAATTTTATTACGATTTATTTTAGTTTGATCTTTTTAAGTCCGGATCAATAATAAAACTCTTATGTTAGCCTAAATAAAAATGCATTTTATTTTTAGTTGATATGTTTTTTAGAGGAAGTTTTAGTTGATCTAACTTTTTTATTATTTTAATTTTTCTTTATCCTGATTCAGTTATATAAATTTTGTTACCACATGTTAATAATAAATATTAATTTGTGTTAGTTTAATCTTATTATTCTGACTAACAAATAATCTCTAAATTCTTTTAATATCATGTATTTTGTTAATACTTGTAACGGTAATTTTTTCATATTAATCTGCTTCATATTTCTCAAATTTTTAAATGTTAGTTCAAATAGCTTTACAGTAATTTTATAAAATTTTTGATTAAACTCCATAATCATATATATAGTATTATTGGGTAGCACTCCATGCACTACCCTCTTATATAGAGAATCGTGGACAATCATTATCTAAAAATTATAAAATATATAATTTATTTTATTTTTATCATATATAGTTATAAATTTTAATTATCAAGTTAAAAATCTAAGTTACACAATTTTTTATTTAAAAAATCACTGAAATTATTTAAAAAGTTTAAATTGGTTCTATAGCATAATCACACTTATTAAAAATTATTCCACTTTAAAATCAAATTTAAAATCAAATAATTTTTTCAAATTTTAATTGTTAAATTTTTTTATTATATTTTATTCTAGATTAGCATTGAATTTTATATTTTTTAAAATAAAATTTTACAATTTGTGATGAAGTTCTATAATAAAAATAATGGTTCTCCATGGTTCTTCACGCCTATTATAATCTAATAAAGTTATGTAATATATACTCTTTATTAGTTACCGAAATCCACTTTTAATAATATTTAGTATCAAATTTAGTTTCACTTTTTTTATTTCACCCCAATCTCGGATTGAATTCCTTGCAACTAAATGATAAAATAAGATTTATTAATTATTTTAACTTTTTTCATTCCACCCTAATCCCAAATTCAAATCTCTTTGGCTACATTTTTAAACAATATTAATCATTAATGTTTTTTTATTTCACCTAAATATCTAATTCTATAATTTACAAGTACATATTGGGTTTGATTATCACCAATTACATGATTAAGTAAGATTTATAGCTATATGAACTTTCCATGTCAATCTACTATACATATATTGATTTATTTAAAGGTTAATGATTGCTAACTGTTCTATTAGATTTACGATCCTAAATATGTTTTAATTGTATGAAATATTTAAAGGTTATATTTTAATCTCAATTAATCCAGAGTTCTGGATGATGTTTTATGTTTCGTATGAAAATTATATGTCGATTACGGATAGTGTCTTCGGGGTCTCTTAGCTATCATTTGAGCGACATTCCTCTACTTGTGGCACTTCAAATATTTTAGGTCGAAGCATAAAGATAAACTGCAAAGTAAATACTTCTTTATAGAAAGAATCATCTATCAGTGTTTGGTGTGCTTACGAAGCTTTATATGTGCTTACTTTATTTGGTGTTAGATAACCAACATATAGTATTTGTAGTTTAAATTAGTTTGTCAAGAAATAATAACAATATATATGCTGAAGTTAGTTGAGAAAATGAGGGTGTTCGGTTTATATGACAAATAAATAAGAATGGGGTTTGTTTTATCTTTAATTTTAATTTTTTAATTTAAAGTTAAAAATAATAAGACTCTTTAAAAAATTAAAATAATGAAGGTCCAGATAAGTGTTTATTTCCTATTTTAGGTCCAAATAGTAAAATTTAATAAAACATAACTTAGGTGCTTTTGGTCCTTTATAACCTATTGCTAGTCTATTATTTTTGGATAATACGTTTAGTGTATTGTTTTTGGATAATAGGTTTTGAGGTTGTTAGGTTATGTAATATAGTGCTTGATTCAAGGAATGTGGTGTAATTAATCACTATAAACATGTCAAATCCGGAGACATGATTTTGCCGTTATCGACACTGTAATTATTAAACAATTTGAATAATTAATAAGTAATGATATTTAAGTAATTTCGGTAAGTATCGAATAATCGATTATCAAACTTATAATATTTCGTCTATTATAATATAGTATATATGTCAATATTTTGTTTTAGCCGAATGAGTGTAATACATTATTTTGTTTTTTTCGATGTCTTTATATCGACCAACGAATTATCATTCAATTTTAGTTTCATTTTAGCTCAGTTCAGTAACTTATCAATAGTATAATTTTGTTTAAATCCAAAGGAATGATGAATATTATTTTAATAGCTTATTTTATCCCTAGGCCATTATCCATCAACGAATTATTTTAAAAATTTATTATTATTATTTTTTTATCGTAGGAAACCCGCAGCCGCTACCATTCGGGTGCGCACTGGGTAAACACCCCGGGTGAAGAGTAAATTTGAATTTTCTTTTAGACCGGTTTAATAAAATAATCTTTTTTATACCTCGTGAATATTATATATTATTTTATTTTGACTTGAGGTCATTATACAAATTTAATTCTATTTGTATTTGCCTAATTATATTGTGAATAATAATCTATTAATCATAATGTTTTATGATAAATAAAATTATATATTTAGAGGATGACCAGGAAATTACCAACAAAACTTCTAAATATTTCGCATTTAATATAATAGTATAGATAAATAGAAAATTGATATGAATAGAAAATACATCCTAAAGACACATTAAATGTCGCATTAATTACACTTGGGCTTCTTGTCCGAAAAGTCCAATACAAACCTGTCTGGTCCAAGCTTCATAGTAGGCATGTCTGGTCTGGAGTTTCGTAATAGGCCCATGATGGCCCAAATAGCCAAGGCCTACCAGCGGAGGTCGTCCAAGTCCACGAATACGAGCTGATCACGGACTAGACCCAATACGGCTGGAAGAGTAGAGACATGTGTTCTAAACGGACTCAAAGTCCTACAAAGAAGAACCTGTAACTCCTTCATCAATAGGGCTCCTAATCACCAACTAAGTTGGAGACTTGTCCACGAAGTCTCCCAACAGAAGTCTAACCCTAGACTCAACTCTATATAAAGGTCTCTACCCCTCAACCTAGAACTATATTTTTGGCTTGATTCTCTACAACACAGAGATACGTAGGCATCTTGCAAGGATCGATAGTCCCGAACGCAAGAGCAGCCATTAAAGCTCGAAGCTCACCAACCCTAGCATTAAATACTAAAGTACTGAGGTTTTATTCCACAACATTTGGCGCCGTCTGTGGGAAACTTACAACAACCATGGTGAACATACGAAGCAGAAACACTAGTGGGACAGACACTCCTGTCCCATCGCGAATAATCACATCAGTGTTGAACATACCACCGCACTCAACTTATGCCTCCACCCAAGGAGGAACCCTTGTAGGGGCAACTAAGCCTCAACCAAAAGGGACGAATCCCCCGGCTCCTTAAGGGACGAATCCCCAACTTCAGCAGCTGCATGCACCTGTGAAATTTCAACCCGTTGGGTATGAGTACTCGACAATTGTGACTACTAACCCCCATTACAGAATCCCTCTATACCTCGAAGTTGGAGGGAATGGACACTCTGGTAGGAGTGACGCACAAGGGTGGACGCCCCAATACATATATGGCTTGACTCCTATTTCAGAGGATCAAGAATTCTCTGGACCTTATACTGAAAGGGACTCCGAGTCATCGGATGATGATGTTGCTCCAAGAAGGAGGCGTGCTGGAAAAGAGCCGATGGTTGACACTGAACAACGCCCTAGGTGACACTGAACAACGCCCTAGGAGCAATCAAGGGATGAATCCTCAAGATGTTCAAGAGAGGATCAGGGCTCATGAAGCAGAGATCCAAAGGCTGAAGTGAGACCTGGAGACACATCTGACCCCAAAACCCCCAATCGCTCCAAGGCGGAGAAATCCTCCTCCAATCATATACCTGGATGGTCCAATACCAAGAAGGGAAGTTGCCACTAGGAGACCCTGATGATCCAAACCCACCATTCACTGATGAGATAATGAATGCTCACATCTCAAGGAAGTTCAAGATGCCCACCATCAAAGCATACGATGGTACTGGCGATCCCGCTAATCATGTTAGGACGTTCTCTAACGCCCTGTTGTTACAGCCCGTGAACAACACTATTAAGTGTCGGGCCTTCTCTCAAACCCTATCAGGCATGGCTCAAAGGTGGTATAGCCGTCGGCCCCCAAACTCTATTGGATCCTTTATAGACTTGAGTCAAGCTTTTATTAAGCAGTTCATAAGTGGCAGAGTGCACGAGAAGAGTTCAGCATATCTCATGAGTATAGTCCAAGGAGCAAAGGAGTCCCCGAGAGAGTATCTGAATCGATTTACGAAGGAGGCTTTGAAGGTCCCTGATCTTGATGATAAAGTAGCTATGATAGCCCTGCAGCAAGGGACTAGAGACGAGTTCTTTAAGATTTCCTTGGCTAAGCGCCCTCCCGAAAGCATGATGCAACTCCAGGATAGAGCCGGGAAATATATTAAGGTGGAGGAGAGTATGAAGAAGATATCTGTGAATAATGAACCTACTAGGAACAAGAAGCGGAAGACGGATCAGGAGTACGATGCCAAGGACAAGTATCCACGAATTGGCAAAAACTCTGACTCCTCCTCTTCTAAGAAGAATCAACAACCAAGGTTCACTGAATATGCAAGGTTGAATACTCCAAGGAGCCAAATCCTTATGGAAATTGAAAATGACAAAGACTTCAAATGGTCGAAGCCACTAAGGGGAGATCCCGAAAAAAGAGACAAGAGTCGATACTGCAGATTTCACAAAGATGTTGGTCATGACACTGCCGATTGTAGGCAACTCAAAAGAGAGATAATGATTGAAGAGATGATGATCGAAGGGGTAACGACAGAGATCGCAACCCGCATCCCCAAGGGCTAGTAATCAATATGATCTTAGGAGGACCTACAGCAGCTGGTACTACAAGGAACTCTCAACAAGATTATACAAGAGAAGTGATGAGCATAGTTGGGGAACCATCTAAGCATTCCAAGTCAGAGATGATGCTTGAATTTGGTGACCCAGACCTTGAAGGTTTGAAATTTCTTCAGGATGATCCTCTGGTTATCACTTAGATAATTAGAAATTGTCCTGTTATGAGGGTCCTAGTGGACAATGGAGCTTCCGTGGACATTCAGTTTCATGACACATTCATAAGGATGGGCTACAATGATTCTCAGTTAACTCCGTCCGACGCACCCATCTACGGGTTTAACCATGTGGAATGCAAAGTTGAAGGAGCAATACAACTTCCCGTAACTATCGGGGAAGAGCCTAGGGAGGCCACGCAGATGTTGAACTTTCAGGTTGTCAAGGTAGCCTCTACTTACAATGCTATCATGAGTAGAACAGGGATCCATGCTTTTAAGGTTGTGCCCTCAACCTACCATATGGTACTGAAGTTTCCAACTAGAAATGGTGTTGGAGAAGCAAGGGGAGATCAGAAGATGGCCCGCAGTTGCTATGTTGCAGCACGTAGGCCCGATGGAACAGGGGGCAGGTCCTCCCCATAGAAGACATGGATGTCCGAGAAAATAACAAACTGCGAGGGAAGCCAGCCGAGGACTTGGTCCCAATTCCTTTAGACCCCTTGGACCCAGAGAAGGTCACTTACATTGGGGCATCTCTGGACAAGCCCTTGAAGGGCCAAATAATAACTTTCCTCTAAGAAAACAATGATGTATTTTCTTGGATAATAGATGATATGCCTGGGATTGACCCAAACCTTATAACTCAAAGGTTGAACGTTGATCCAACTCGAAAGGCTGTAAAGCAAAAGAATAGAACTTATGCCCCTGATAGGATGGAAGCCATTAAATAGGAGGTTGAGAAGCTTTTAGAAGATGGATTTATTGAGGAAGTGCAATTCCCTGAATGGTTGGCCAACCCCGTAATGGTTAAGAAGGCCAATGGAAAGTGAAGGATGTGCATTGACTTCACTGTCTTGAATGATGCTTGTCCCAAGAACTGTTACCCCCTACCAAGGATTGATACCCTGATCGATGCCACTGCTAGACATGAGATGCTAAACTTCATGGATGGCTTCAGTGGTTATAATAAAATTAGAATGCATAAGGATGACACCCCTAAGGTATCTTTCATTACTTACTTTGATGTATTCTGTTATCTTGTTATGGCTTTTGGATTTAGGAATGCAGGAGCTACTTACCAAAGACTGGTAAACAAGATATTTGCCCACCTAATAAGGAAGATCATGGAGGTCTATGTTGATGACATGTTAGTCAAAATCCTAAGTAAGGCCGATCATATTAGTCACCTCAGAGAGGCATTTGAAGTGCTGAGGCATCACAAGATGATATTAAACCCAGGAAAGTGTGCTTTTGGTGTTGGGTCTGGAAATTTTTTGGGTCATATGGTCTCTAAGAGGGGAATAACAGCCTACCCCGACAAGATCAAAGCCATCCTAGACATGGAGCCACCACGCTCCATCAAGGATGTTCAGAAGCTAACGGGAAGAACCATAGCTCTAGGGAGGTTCATCTCCAAGTCAGGAGACAAATGCCTGCCCATTTTCAAAACCCTTAAGAAGGTGAAGAACTTTGAATGGACAACTGAGAGCCAAAAGGCCTTTGAACAGCTGAAGAAGTAAATGACTGAAGCCCCGTTGTTGGATAAACCAAGTCCGGAGGACACTCTTTATTTGTACTCACGGTATCTGAACAAGCCGTGACTGCAGTCCGCGTGAAGAAAGAGCAGAAGCTCCAGAAGCCTGTATATTATGTAAGCAAGGTGCTCCATGGAGCAGAATTGAATTAATCCACCACGGAGAATTTCACGCTTTCTTTTATCACAGCCTCGAAGAAGTTGAGACCATACTTCCAGGCTCACAAGATCGAAGTTCTGACATACCAACCTTTGAGGAACATTCTTCACAGCCCGAAGGCCAGTAGAAGGCTCATCAAGTGGGCGATTGAGTTAGGAGAATTTGATATCAAATACAAGCCTCGAATGGCAATCAAGTCTCAGGCCTTAGCAGACTTCGTGGTCGAATGCACCATTAACGACCAAGAAGTCGGGGGGCAAGAGATATTAACCCCAGAAGGAGGAGAGAAGGAGAAGGATGAAAAAATAACCTTGAAAGAGTATTGGGTTCTCCAAATGATGGACCGTCCAAAACAAAATCTAGTGGTGCAGGCCTAGTCTTGCAAAGCCCTGATGGGTTTCTGATTGAATATGCTTTGAAGTTGGACTTCTCGACTACGAATAACGAAATAGAATATGAAGTATTGATAGATGGCTTAGGCTTGGCTAGAGCCGTGAGGGCCAAAAACCTGAAGGTCTGCGGAGACTCAAGACTTGTAGGTGCTCAAATTAATGGGGAGTTTGAGGCCAAGGATGATACTATGGCCAAGTACCTGAGAGTCAAAAAGGGAATACTGACTGAGTTTGATGAATGGTACGCAGAATATGTTTCGAGAGAGGTAAACACTACGGCGGATGCCTTGTCTCAGTTTGCCTCATCTGAAATCGAGAATTATCCGAGAACTATTTACTTCCAGGTCTTGAAGACCCCTACTGTTTATGTCATAAATCTGATAGCACGGGTTGGTGTGGCAAGCTGTCGAATAGACCCGATCAAGACCCACTAAGAAACTGGGTGGCTCCCGACAATGTCCAGGAGGCACGCAAGCTGTTGGTTAGAGCATTGAGATATTCATTGATTGAAGGCCTTCTTTATAAAAGGTCATTTGTTATTCCTTACTTGAAGTGCTTAAGACCTCTTGAAGCAGAAGACGCAGTTAAAGAAGCCCATGAAGGGATTTGTGGACAACACTTGCGGGGCAGGGCCCTCGCTCACAAGATAACTCAGTTGGGATTCTACTAGCCAACTATGCTAGCCGCTGCAAAGGCTTATGTGAAGAAATATGACAGATGCCAGAGGCACGCTCCCATAGTACGACAGCCCCCAGAGAGGCTTAGATCGATCAGCACACCCATCCCTTTTGCAATGTAGGGAATGTACCATTTCATGTAGCATATGGACAAAGGAAGTTCATTGTGGTAGCCATGGACAACTTTACAAAGAGATTGAGGCTAAGGCACTTGCCAAGATAACCACCAAGCAAATTACCCAATTCTTCTGGGAGAATGTGATATGCCGATATGGAATCCCACGCATCCTTGTCACGGATAATGGGAAATAATTTGATAATGCAGAGTTCAGAGAGTACTGCGACGATAACAACATAGAACTTCGCTTCACCTCGGTTGCACATCCTCTGGAAAACGGGCAAGCGGAAGTTGCTAACAGAATCATCCTTGATGGACTTAAGAAGAGGGTTGAACGCTCGAGAAATACTTGGGTGGATGAGTTGCTGCCTATAATATGGGCATATCGTACCACCTGCAAAGTGACAACTGAAGCTACCCCATTCATGCTGGCTTACGGAGCTGAGGCAGTGGTGCCCCTTGAAATCATACATGGATCCCCTAGGATCGAAGATTATGAATCGGAAACCAATGAAGAAGGTATGAGGCTCGCTCTCGATCCCATTGACGAGGTCAGAGATGAGGCCAACGCCCGCAATACATAGCATTAATGAAGAGCCTCCCTCCAATTTAATAAAAGGGTTAAAGAAAGGTTCTTTTACCCCCTACGAAGGATTGATACCCTGATCGATGCCACTGCTAGACACGAGATGCTAAACTTCATGGATGGCTTCAGTGGTTATAATAAGATTAGAATGCATAAGGATGACACCCCTAAGGTATCTTTCATACCTGACTTTGATGTATTCTGTTATGTTGTTATGGCTTTTGGACTTAAGAATGCAGGAGCTACTTACCAAAGACTGGTAAACAAGATATTTTCCCACCTAATTGGGAAGACCATGGAGGTCTATGTTGATGACATGTTAGTCAAAAGCCTAAGTAAGGCCGATCATATTAGTCACCTCAGAGAGGCATTTGAAGTGCCGAGGCATCACAAGATGATGTTAAACCCAGGAAAGTGTGCTTTTGGCGTTGGGTCTGGAAATTTTTTGGGTCATATGGTCTCTAAGGGGGAAATAGCGACCAACCCCGACAAGATCAAAGCCATCCTAGACATGGAGCCACCACGCTCCATCAAGGATGTTCAGAAGCTGACGGGAAGAAACATAGCTCTAGGGAGGTTCATCTCTAAGTCAGGAGACAAATGCCTGCCCATTTTCAAAACCCTTAAGAAGGTGAAGAACTTTGAATGGACAACTGAGAGCCAAAAGGCCTTTGAACAGCTGAAGAAGTAAATGACTGAAGCCCCGTTGTTGGCTAAACCAAGTCTGGAGGACATTCTTTATTTGTACCTCACGGTATCTGAACAAGCCGTGAGTGCAGTCCGTGTGAAGGAAGAGCAGAAGCTCCAGAAGCCTGTATATTATGTAAGTAAGGTGCTCCATGGAGCATAATTGAATTAATCTACCACGGAGAATTTCGCGCTTTCTTTTATCACAGCCTCGAGGAAGTTGAGACCATACTTCCAGGCTCACAAGATCGAAGTTCTGATGGACCAACCTTTGAGGAACATTCTTCACAGCCCGAAGGCCAGTAGAAGGCTCATCAAGTAGGCGATGGAGTTAGGAGAATTTGATATCAAATACAAGCCTCGAACGGCTATCAAGGCTCAGGCCTTAGCAGACTTCGTGGTCGAATGCACCATTAACGACCAAGAAGTCGGGGGGCAAGAGATATTAACCCCAGAAGGAGGAGAGAAAGAGAAGGATGAAAAAATAACCTTGAAAGAGTATTGGGTTCTCCAAATGACGGACCGTCCAAAACAAAATCTAGTGGTACAGGCCTAGTCTTGCAAAGCCCTGATGGGTTTATGATTGAATATGCTTTGAAGGTGGACTTCTCGACTATGAATAACGAAGTAGAATATGAAGCATTGATAGATGGCTTAGGCTTGGCTAGAGCCGTGAGGGCCAAAAACCTAGAGGTCTGCGGAGACTCAAGACTTGTAGGTGCTCAAATTAATGGGGAGTTTGAGGCCAAGGATGATACTATGGCCAAGTACCTGAGAGTCATAAAGGGAATACTGACTGAGTTTGATGAATGGTACGCAGAATATGTTTCGAGAGAAGTAAACACTACGGCGGATGCCTTGTCTCAGTTTGCCTCATCTGAAATCGAGAATTATCCGAGAACTATTTACTTCCAGGTCTTGAAGATCCCTACTATTTATGTCATAAATCTGATAGCACCGGTTGGTGTGGCAAGCTGTCGAATAGACCCGATCAAGACCCACTTAGAAACCGGGTGGCTCCCCGATAATGTCCCGGAGGCACGCAAGCTGTTGGTTAGAGCATTGAGATATTCATTGATTGAAGGCCTTCTTTATAAAAGGTCATTTGTTATTCCGTACTTGAAGTGCTTAAGACCTCTTGAAGCAAAAGACGCAGTTAAAGAAGCCCATGAAGGGATTTTTGGACAACACTTGGGGGGCATGGCTCTCGCTCACAAGATAACTCGGTTGGGATTCTACTAGCCAACTATGCTAGCCGATGCAAAGGCTTATGTGAAGAAATGTGATAGATGCCAGAGGCACGCTCCCATAGTACGACATCCCCCAGAGAGGCTTAGATCGATCAGCACACCCATCCCTTTCGCAATATGGGGAATGGACCATTTCCTGTAGCATAGGGACAAAGGAAGTTCATTGTGGTAGCCATGGACAACTTTACAAAGGGATTGAGGCTAAGGCACTTGCCAAGATAACCACCAAGCAGATTACCCAATTCTTCTGGGAGAATGTGATATGCCGATATGGAATCCCACGCATCCTTGTCACGAATAATGGGAAATAATTTGATAATGCAGAGTTCAGAGAGTACTACGACGATAACAACATAGAACTTCGCTTCACCTCGGTTGCACATCCTCTGGAAAACGGGCAAGCGAAAGTTGCTAACAGAATCATTCTTGATGGACTTAAGAAGAGGGTTGAATGCTCGAGAAATACTTGGGTGGATGAGTTGCTGCCTATATTATGGGAATATCGTACCACCTGCAAAGTGACAACTGAAGCTACCCCATTCATGCTGGCTTACGGAGCCGAGGCAGTGGTGCCCCTTGAAATCATACATGGATCCCCTAGGATCGAAGATTATGAATCAGAAACCAATGAAGAAGGTATGAGGCTCGCTCTCGATCCCATTGACGAGGTCAGAGATGAGGCCAGCGCCCGTAATACAGAGCATTAATGAAGAGCCTCCCTCCAATTTAATAAAAGGGTTAAAGAAAGGTTCTTTTACCGAGGAGGCTTGATCTTAAGAAAGATTGAGGCTTCGGGAGTTGAAGAGAAAGAAAAGCTAACGCCTAACTGGGAAAGGCCATATCAGGTCAAGGAAATATGAGGATGAGGATCCTACAAGTCGAAAACCCTGAGCGGTGACAAAGTACCTCATACCTGGCGCATTTCAAAGCTGAAGGTTTAATATATTTAGGACATGAAAGACATGTTCCTAGTACTTAGTAGTAAATGGAGGAATAAGGTCGACTAGTGTACGAGCATCCTTGAATAAAATTCCCGAAGGACCAAACTACCAAAAATAAAAGACGAATATGAAATCAAACTACAAATGCAGGAGATCCTGAAGGATCAGAAATCAAGTCATGATGAACAATTAGGTTACACACTGAAGATGTTCAAGTCCAAGAAGGACCACAAATAGATAAAAGCCACACACGAAAAACAAAGCCATGCAAGGCCTCAACACTGAAGGACATTCTATAGTCCAAAATCAAATGATTGGTCAATAATGGCAACCTCAGAAACAACCCAAAGGCTAGAAAAGCCCCGCAAATTTACCAAATCCGGGTAAGAGCTATGAACAGAGCCAATGGACATATTAACAAAGCGTACCTCATCATCATGGGTGTCCATCATCTTGAATAAGTCTTCCGATTGTTGATAAACACTAAGAGAGCTCTAGAATCCCAGTCCTAAAACTTTCTTTCAAGTTTCTTCATCAATGCCTCTAAGGCCATGTGCTCACACCTTTATTTTCCACTCTTAGTGAAAGAAGCTGTGAAGTAGGCGTTGGACTAATAAGAAAAAGATATTAGAAAGCTAAATTCATGAAATGTATATGGTCGACTAAAGTGTACATTACAAACTCCAGCCTACCAAAGAAGGCTGATCAGCCTCAAGAGAAAGCCTTTGACCAACTGGAGCTCCCTCGGAAAGGGCTCCAGTAGACCGGCCTCCAAGGGATGCCTTAAGCCATCCAGGCTCCTCCTTTAATTTGAAGTATTGAAAGTTCTAAAAAGAAGAGATGTACCAAATACAAGGCATGAGACCCGCACATCCCCGCCTCAGGAAGCTCTTCGCCTAATTGGAACAAATTTAACCAATGGAAAAATAGGAGGGGTTAGGCCAACTTTAACAAGCCTCCTTTAAATTATGAGGACCCATTAAGAACATGAAGATGATAGTTTATGTTCGAGGCCCATCGAGACATGTTTTGAAGGGTTTTTAGCACATAAACGCAGCGAAAACATAAATTTAAATCTTAAAAAAAATCGAAACCCTCTGCAAGATCCATGCAAAAAATAATATTTAATTCGTAGTTCAGTATGTTTACCTTAAGAAGCTTTACGTTAATGAAAAGATGGAGGTCTCTAATGGCGATCCAAAAATGATGAATGAAGATCCTTAGCAGCTGCTCCTCAAGTGTGAAGCACTCCACCGGTATCCAGAAAGAAAACGATGTAATGAAGGATGAGGAGATGGAGAGAATTAGGGTTTTGTAAATCTTTTTGGTTGAGGCAAAAATAGGGTTTATAATAGTATATTTATAGGCAAAATTTTCAGCTGAAAATTTTCCCAAAAAATATTATTATTATTAACCCTTTATTATTCTCACTAATAATTAAAACACCTTTTAATTATTAATCCTTTTTCTAAACTTTTTAGATATAATTCTCTCACTTGATTTAATTTCCAAAAATTAAATTCTTAATTAATAATATTAAGAACCTTTTCTTAATTAATTTATAATCAATTAAATCTCATTTAATTAATTATTAAATTTGCCAATTAATTATTTATTTCAAAAATAAATAATTATCAGCCATTATTAATTAATTCCTCCACCATTAAATCATTCTCTTTTATGGTGTGACCCTATAGGTTTAATATTAAGCCGGTAGTAGAAATAAATAATAATAAAACTATTTTATCATTATTTATATAAATTCTCTAATTCATTAAATATGATTAATTAATTAATCATATTTATTCTACATCGTGAGGGATACTTCTTAGCATATCGCGACTATCCGGATAGTACGAATTCACTGCTTAGAATACCAAGAACCTATTCAGTGAGTAGTTACCGTACAATTAATTCCTTCTACCCTGCAATGTCACAATTAAATACAAGGAATGGAACTTGTGTCAAGCCAATCTTATTTAATCACTTGCTTTCACATTCACTATGCTTAGTTCTATTTAATGTAATTAGAAACTCCTTTCTAATTTCATTCACTCTGGCCAGAGATTCCTGAACTAACATAAGTGGATCAGCATTGAACATTCTCTTCCTATAATGGAAGGGGTAGATCCTTTATTGATCATACACTATCTTCGTGTACAAATTCCTATACCCAGTAGAGCCCTTATAATTGTCCCTTGAGACTAAGAACTAAACCAAAGCATAGTTCAATGTACACAAGATGACTATGATGACCTCAAGTCTAAGGATACTTGTACAACTATCACTATGTGAATAATTGTTGACACGTGAGTGAACTCCATCAATTGTTCAGCTGTGTGAGTCATGTTCAGTGAACTTATTCTATAATAAGCACCTACATACTAGCTATAGTGTCAACACAGAAATGTCTATGAGAACAGACATCCTTCATAATGAAGCAAGCATAGTATGTACCGATCTTTGCGGATTATTAATTACCAGTTAGTAATCCTACGACCAGGAACTATTTAAGTTTAGAGTTATGATCTTTTAGGTCTCATTATTATGATCTCATCACAATCCATAAAAAGCTTTACTCTAAACTGTGGTATATCTTATTTAAACATTTAAATAGATAGAGCCCACAATAAAAACAAAACAAGCCTTTTATTAATATCAATGAAATCAAAACAGATTACATAAAAGTTATTCCTAAATCCTCATACATGATTGGACTTAGGAAATATCTCTTTCAATCTCCCATTTGTACTAAAGCTAATCACTCTGGTATCTATTACCCATCTTGTCTTTATGACGATCAAAGTAACTCTGAGAAAGTGGCTTTGTGAGTGGGTCTGCTACGTTGTTATGTGTGTCAACTCTCTCGACGTTGACATCTCCTCTTTCAACAATCTGAATTGCACCACCATTCAGAGTAAACACGTACCCTGACATAGATTTACTATCACTTTCTGATTGGAAACTAGAGTTTGTATAACCCTCTATTTTCAACTCAGATTCACCACCAAAAATAAGAAAAATGTCCTGAGTCCTTCGCAAGTACTTATGGATGTTTTTCACTGCTTTACAGTGATCTTCACCTGGATTGGACTGATATCTGCTCATCACACTAATTGAATAAGCAACATCAGGCCTTGTACATAACATCGCGTACATGATAGATCCTATTGCTAAAGCATAAGGAATCTTACTCATACGCTCTCTTTCCTCAGGTGTCTTAGGAGACATTTTTTCGAAAAGGGACACTCCATGGCTGATTGGTATGAGACCTCTTTTGGAGTTTTCCATGCTAAACCTTTTAAGCACTTTCTGGATGTATGTACCCTGGGTAAGACCTATCATTCTTCTAGATCTATCTCTATAGATCTTCATACTGAGAATGTAGGATGCTTCTCCCAAGTCCTTCATGGTAAAGTTCTTTGATAGCCATACTTTGACTGATTGTAGTATCGGTATATCATTTCCTATAAGAATTATGTCATCCACATACAATACAAGAAATGTTACCGTGCTACCACTAACCTTCTTGTAGACACATGGTTCATCTATGTTTTTGATAAAACCAAACTCTTTGATTATCTCATCAAAACGGATGTTCCATCTATGAGAAACTTGCCTTAAACCATATATGGTTCGCAGCAGCTTACACACTAGGTGTTCATTTCCCTTGGAAATAAAACCCTCTAGCTGTGTCATATACACTTCCTCCTCAAGTTCCCCATTGAGGAAGGCCGTTTTCACGTTCATTTGCTAGATCTCATAGTCGTAGTAAGCAGCAATCGCAAGCAAAATTCGAATTGATTTTAATAGGGCTACAGGCGAAAAAGTTTCATCAAAGTCAATCCCTTGCCTTTGTTTGAATCCTTTTGCCACGAGCCTGACCTTATAGGTCTCCACCTGGCCATCTGCTCCAATCTTTCTTTTGTATACCCACTTGCACCCAATAGGCTTAACACCTTCAGGCGCCTCAACCAGAGTCCATACTTGGTTGGTATACATAGATTCCATTTCGGATTTCATGGTACTATGCCATTTCTCTAAGTCAACACTACTCATAGCCTCATTATAGGTCACAGGGTTGTCATCATCAATGATTGACAACTCATTGTCATTCTCAATGACAAGGCCATAATACCTCTCAGGTTGGCGAGACACTCTCCCTGTCCTACGAATGGGCTGTTCCACAGAAGGTTGTTCAGTCTGAACAGGTGTTTCCACTTGATCCGTAGTAGTTTGTGCTTCTTGAACTTCAATAAGTTCAATTTTGCTCCCACTGTTTCCTTTAAGGATAAACTCCTTTTCCAAGAAGGTAGCATGTCTGGAGACAAACACCCGATGATCGGTGTAAAAGTAATACCCCAAAGTCTCTTTAGGATATCCCACAAAATTAAATTTTACGGATCGAGATTCCAGCTTATCTGGGTCAACTTTCTTGACATAAGCTGGACATCCCCAAATCTTAACGTGTTTAAGACTCGGTTTCCTTTCTTTCCATATCTCATATGGTGTTTGAGGAATAGATTTAGGAGGCACCTTATTCAGTAAATATGCTGAGGTTTCCAATGCATAACCCCACAGGAATACTGGAAGATTCGCATAGATCATCATGGACCAAACCATGTCTAAGAAAGTTCGATTTCTCCTTTCAGATACCCCATTTAACTGTTGAGTATATGGAGAAGTCCACCGGGAGACTATACCATTTTCTTTGAGATAATCTAGAAACTCTCCATTCAAGTATTCACCACCTCGATCTGATCGAAGAGTTATAATACTGTGTTTGATTTGTTTCTCCAGTTCATGTTTATATTCTTTGAACTTTTCAAAGGCTTCAGACTTGTGTTTTATCAAATACACATATCTGAATCTAGATCTATCATCTATGAAATTAATGAAGTATGAAAATCCACCCATGGCTTGCGTAGATATTGGTCCACATACATCTGTGTGTACCAATCCTAGCAAATCTGCAGCCCTCTCTCCATGTCCACTAAATGGAGATTTGGTCATTTTACACAATAGACAAGACTCGCATGTAGGATATGATTCAAAATCAAAGGGGTCAAGTAACCCTTCCTTATGCAATGTCCGCAGTCTATTTTCACTAATATGACCTAGCCTACAGTGCCATAAATAGGTCAGATTTTCATCATCTCATTTTTTTATTAGTTTGTTCAATCTGAAGTAAATCATGCTCTAAGTCACATACATACAGACCATTATTTAAAATGCCACCTCCAAAAAGAACATTATCTCTAAGGATAGAACATTCATTATTCATAATAATAAATGAAAAACCATCCACATCCAACATAGGAATAGAAATAATATTCCTCACAATAGAGGGAACGTAATAACAAATATTCAAAATAATAGTCTTGCCCGTAGGCATATCCTACAGATATGGCCGCAACCCTTGCTCCATTGCCCATTCGTAGAATCACCTCATCTTTTTCAAGAGTCCTACTTCCCTTTAGTCCTTGAAAGGAATTGCAAATATGAGAACCACAGGCGGTATCTAATACCCAAGTAGAAATTTGACCTAGTGACATATTAACTTCGATCATGAACATGCCTGAATCAGAAGCGGTAGTCTTACTACCCTTCTTCTTCTTCAATTCTGCAAGGTAAACCTTGCAGTTCCTCTTCCAGTGCCCCAACTTGTTACAGTGAAAACAAACAGCTAAATTAGGACCAGTAAACTTGTGAGTATCTAGTATGCTCCGGAGTGATATTGCAGAAGACATGACGAATATAGTAAATCTGTAAATGATAAACACATAACAACACTTAGCAAATATTCAATTTCATTTCAAAACACTATATGAATCGGGTCTTTATTCATAAGTGTCTCCCACTAGTTTATCTAATTTTTTCAACCCCCTTAGTGAAAATTAAGCATTCATAATGCTAGGGAATAGGGATCCTACATTCCATCACACAACCTCGGTTGTGGCACAAAATGTCATGTGATGTTCAATAGGCAGACAACTCTTGTCAATTACATCTTATGTTATTCCCTAATATAAGTTTAGCCTCTTGAATAATTGAGTCACGACTGTGGCACGACAAACTCAATATTCTAAGTCAAGTCTAACCCAATATTTCATACAATTGAATCAGTCTCCAACGGCCCACGGCTGTAGCACGTACCGACCTTTAGATTCTAATTCAATGTACACATCTCTATGTAATAGACAAGTATTTCTTATTTCGAAATCAAAGCCCTCGGCTGTAGCACGAAACGACAATGATTTAAAAATAAGAACCACTTTCTACCATGTTGGAAGGCTATGACCGACACAAGCCCGTTGTGTCATTGGCCAATTACTACTTGATATTATTTAATTTTAGAGGGATTATATTACGTTACAATCATAATCATATTATAAAGAGATTCTTCCTTTTAAATTAAATATTTCAAATCAATAATCGATAATCAGATGATTCCCAGATCGGGTGGAGCATTGTCAAGAGGCGTCACTTAATAACCCTTTCTTACAGATAGAAATTTATTGTTGACAAAATGATCCGTGTTAGGTCACACACACACACACACACTGTAGAGGGGGTGAATATAGTGTGAAGTACAATCAAATCGAACTTTAATATCTCAAGTAACTGAAAACAAACTTTATTGAAATAATAAACTCTGTTACAGTATTGAACTGTTACCTCTCAGTGATGAACAAATATCACGAGAGCTGCTAGGGTTACAATGAATAATCTTCTCGAATATGATAACACTTATAGTGTAAACCCTATGTCTGTGTTTATATACTACACAATTACAAGATAATCGCTAATTGATATGGAATATAATTCTGCTTCCTAAAATATATCAATCAGATATCTTTTCTTCCAAGTATTCTATTCTTCATAGAATTCCTTCTTTATGCATATCTCTTCTTATGTTTATCTCGATCTTCTTTCCTTTAATCAGCTACTGTCCTTTAATCAGCTACTGTCCTTATCTGAACATCCTTCAGCACTTAAGTTCTGATATCCATCTTCTGATGATTATCTCCTGATAATATAAGTACTGATATCCTTAAGTCCTGACTTCCAGTAAGTACTGATTTATCCTGTTTAAGTAAGATCTGAAAATAAACATAAATCATATTAACAATGACATTATCAAATATATCTAACAATCTCCCCCAACTTGTAAATTAGCATAATATACAAGTTTAACAGATATTTGATGATGTTAAAAACATTAAGTACAAATGTATGAGAATTAAACTAGATAACTACAACTTACAGTTCTTAAAGCTTTACCAATATTTAACTTCTGATAACAGCTTCAGTCTGTACAAATATCAGAAGTTAAGCAGTTGTAGATCTTGACTTGGCTTCATCTTCTGATCTCTCTGATGTCAGGAGTTGTTCTGAGATAGTTCTTCAACAAACATCTCTCAGTATATCTAATTTCATCAATCATCCTCCTTTTAGCATCTTTATGCTCTGCATTATCTTCACCAATTTGAAAGATTGCAGCCCTGAGATCATTAATCTTTGCTTTTCTTATATCCTGATCCAGTCTGATCAAATAAGCTTTATCAGACTCAAGATTGAATTCCACAGCCCTGTAACCCAGAAAGGAAGTTATAATCTTAGCAGTATTGAGCTTCATTTCAACTATATCACCCTTGTGATCTCTGTACTTTGGAACATATGTGCTGTCAGACTTAATAGAATAAAGCCTTTTCTGTCTCTGAAACTGATCCTTCAAATAGTTTGCAGCACTTCCTGTCAATCTGTCATCCACTTGATGTAAGAATAGTACATGCTCCAATTCTTCAAAATACTTCAATGGAATGGCATTTTGCCTTATATGATAAACCCTACCATCTGTCATGAAGTACAACAAGATGTGTTCTTTCAAGTAGGTATGGTAAACCATTTGTACAGATTCCAGTTGATTCAATCTCTCAGGAGCTGCTCCAATACCTGCTTCACTCAAGGAAGTTGGATCATTGGTAGTGTTTTGTATTCTTCTTTCATCAGCACTTCCCAATCCAGTTTTATCTCTTGCTTCCTTTCCAGTAACTACTCTTGCTTCAAAACCACTTGCAGCAGTCTTCAAAGGTTGAGTCTGTTTTGCTTTAGTGAATCCTAGTAGGAGTGTCTTTGGTCTATCTTCTGATGTCAGAGGTTACATGCTTCTTTGGAATATCAGAACTTACTGTCTCTTGACTCTGAACAACTTGAGCCATGTCAGAGGTTGTTTGAAGAAATTTTCTTAAAGTCAGAGCAAGATCATCCTTTTCATCAGTGATTTCTTCATTCTCAGGAGGCACATAAACCTTGATAGGTTCACCAACCTTTTCTTTACCCTTGGATCTTGGATCTATCTGTGGTTGTGATTTAACCAATGTTGCTTCAGTATTTGTCTTTCTTTTATCACAATGGCTTTGAGTTTTGGAAGTGTCTTTTTATCAGAAGCTTCAGATTTAGAAGTGACTTTTTCTGATTTAAGTCTGGCTTCTTCTTCCATTAAACTCTCCAAGTCCATTCCTGGATTTTTCTGAAGAAATAACTGTCTTGACATTTCTTCATCAAGATCTAAAAGTTCATCAGAACTTATCCTTTTACCAGTAGCAGAACTAATTCTTTTTCTAGTATCAGAACTTGTCCTGTGACTTGTGATTTCAGCTTTTCTTGATGAGAAACCTCTACCTTGACTATGACCTCTACCCATTCTAGAGTTTCCTTGATCATCCTTTGCATCATCCTTCCCTTTCAGTATCTTATCAGTTTTGCATTTGGACTTAATTACTTTCTCCCCCTTTTTGGCATCAGCGGGTAGTAGAAGAGAGACAAGCAATTCCACTGAGGCTTGGATTTCAGTAAGTTGAGATTGCTGAGAAGCTTGATTTTTCAGAATATCATCAATCTGAGCTTGTTGTTTCTCTTGAGTCTTCTCAATATAAGCAATCATGTCAAAGGTAGGTTGGAAGAACTTTTTCTTGTCAATTTTCTGAATTAGGTCCTGTTTGATGAATTCTTCCTGAATCTTGTGTAGCTCTGCATGAGTAGTTGAATGGAGACCTTGTAAATGTTTAGTACTCAATGCAGTGACTCTAAGCTGGGTTTTGAAATCATCAGAATTTAACATTTCATCAGCTTTTGTCAAGTGCTCAGCCAGATGCTTTGCAGATGGAACACAGGAAACTGAGTTTCATTCCTTAGTCCACTCATGTCCTGCAGGAGTTTCACTCCAAGGCACTGGTGCTTCTCTTGTAACAAACTTCTTAACAAGTTCAGTTTTAAGAACAGTTTGTTGAGGAGCATGTCCTGAAGGACCTGCTTCATCAGCATCTGCATTTGGAGCAGCATCACCAGTATCTCCAACATATGTAGCATCAGAACTTACAGAATCAGTATCTTCTGATAAAACAACAGTCTGAGTAGTAATGGAGGCTTCACCATCCTCTAATTGCTGATCTGGTTCCAAGTTCTGATCAACAGCCATATCCTGATGCTCACCTATATTCTGATCATCAGCATCTAGATGCAGAGAAGGTGTAGTAGATAATTCTGGAGTTTGAGCAGCATCAGAAACAGGTGTTGTTGATGGATTAGTTGATGTTGGAGCTTCTAAGCAAAGGACTTCAGGCACAACCAAGGTCTGGATATTTATATCAGCAATTGTGCCTATATTAACAGGAGATACAGACTTTTGAACAGGAGACACAGATGGTGTGTTGGTCTTTTCAGTAACAGCTTCCTGAGATGGAGTTGATGGAGAAGTAGTGACTTTAGCAGATTCCTTTTCTTGTGAGATCAGAGATTCCTGATCTCCTTCCTTAGCTGTTGCTTCTTCATCATCTGAAACTGGCCTTTTTGCCCTCTATTTCTTGTATCTTTTTGAAGATATGGATTCCTTGGGAGTTTCAGCAACAGTCATTCTTCTAAGCCTTTTGAGAAGCTTAGATCCCCCAATTCCAGAATCCTTCTGAGAAGAAACTTTCTCAGCTTATTTGACAACAGAATCTGATGTAGAAACTTGTTCCTCACTGTCTGACTCATCTCTCAAAGCAATCCTCCTTCTCTTTTGATTTGTTTGAGGAACAGTTTTTGTCCTCTTAGGCTTGGAAGATGAAGGCTTCACAGTAGGTGCTGAGGATGAGGGTTGAACTGTCTGTGAAGTGGAGAGATATGCTTTGATATATTGCCTGAGGGTTGGTTGAGTAGTATGAGTGGTATGTTCTGATGGTTGTTGTGGTGTGTGGGAGGTGGTTGTTGGTTGAACATCAGGATAAACAGATCTATAGGAATCAGGATCAGCATTTACTAAGATCTGTTTTACAGACTGAGGAATCTGTAAAGGTCTAATCACTTGTTTCTTAGTGTCAGCATTTACCAGGTCATTAAAGTAACGTTTTGCAACTTTGAAAGGTGGAGTTAAGGTACTGGTTAGTCGAGGTTCATCAGTACAAAAAGTATATATAAGTTGACAGAATCTAGCAAAGTAGACAACATTCCTATCCTCTGTCATCCTATCCCCTATAAAACCTATTATAGCAGTTGCAAAATCAAAATGAGTTTGGTTTATAATGGTATACCCGATGTGCTGACTCATTATGGGGATGGCATCAAAATTTGAACACTTGTTCCCAAAAGCTTTAGCGATGCAGTCGAAGAAGAAGATCCATTCCTTTCTGATATGAGCCCATTTCAACTGCCCAAGCCTTGCCAAACTCTGTTCATACCCCAAACTGGCCATTAACTCCTGAAGAGCTGATTCCTCTGGAATTGAAAAAGTACATCCTTCTGGGAGATGTAGAGCCTTGCGTATTGTACCAGGAGTGACTGCATATAGAGAATCACCCACTTCGAAAACAATACTAGGAGTACCATTTTGACCACTATTATCAAAGTTTCCAGTCCTCTAAAGTGTCAGAACTTGTTGGCTTGAGAAGATTGAAGGTTGGGTCAATGCATACCCGATTTCACTGTGTGCAAGAAGATCTTGCACAAAATGCAATTCAGACGGAACTTCAGCATTATCAAGAATTGTAGCATAGTTGTTTGGAACAAATTTAGCTCCATCAATGATTAATTCCTTAGGTGCCATGAAATTAATCGAGATTTATAAGGGCCTGTTAGGTGTTTGATAGAATGTCTATATGAAAAACCAACGTTAGAAGAAGAAAGAGAGTAAAAGCAAATAGAGAGAAAAAGTATGAAAGGAAATAAAAGATTAAAAAATCCTCTCTCTGTCTTACTTATACTTTTGAAAAAAAAATGTAACCTTTGGACACCTGTCAGACATGCAGTAAAAACGAATAGTTAATGGGCACGAGAAATCAGTAATCATTACTTACCCACTTGCAGTTTTTCAAGGAAAAACCGTTCCACTTACCCAGTTATTCCATTAATCAAGGTGAATCAGTTTTAATTCAAAATTGAAACTGTTCCCACTTATTTAATTATTTTTCACTGCAACATCAGTATTCTGAAAAAAAATCGAGTGAAAATGACCATAATAAATCAGATGAGCAAGTACTGATAAAGTAAAATCATAACTTAAGTTAAAACAGAATTTATATGGTCATCAGAATATGAATATGTATCAGGATTTATCAATGCATTACAAAATATCTCAGAGACAAGATCTTGAAACAAAAACAAATTTCATTAATATGTCAAGAGAATACATTCATGAAATTTAAATTACATCAGAACTTTTTACAAGATTGCCCTAAGCTGGTAAACCTAACGTCAACAGCCTTTGTCCTAGCTCAAGAAGCAGGGCAAGGCTGATCATGAAGAAAAACAGGAAGAAGAAAATAAATCATTTCTTCTTCCTACTCTCGACAAATAGAATAGCGAGTCGAATGATTCGCTCTTGCTGGCGAAGAGCTTCCAGCCTTTCCTCCTCCAATCGCTCCAGATGGCGATGGTAGTCCATGTAGAAGAACAGGAGGTGGGTGAGTACCTTCTGGGGAACTGAGTCCCATATCTCATCAGGAATGGCAGTGACGTGCCATTCCTACTGCCAATCGGCACAGCTCAGCTCCATGCTGAATGTTTCATAGTTTAAAAATATATTGTAATTGACCATGGTGTTTTTGATATAAAGATTATGAAGGTGAGTTTGTGATAAAAGATTTGATGGGAAGGCTGATGTGAAGTGGTTGCTTATATAGGCAAGAGAATGCCAGGAGACACAAAGAAATTTAATGCTGACAGGTAAAATTAATTCTACCTCGTCTCCCCAGACTTGGAAAAAGAAAAACATTCATTGAAAAGGGAAAACATGGTTTAATGCGCACAAGAAACAAGTAAAAGTTGACTGTTCATGTATGTGTACCACTATCCCTAAATATAGTGACTGTTAATCTTCCACTTCAACATATTCTGGTTTAAACTGAGACTGTTTTCAAATTTTGATCCACAAATAAGTCAAGTAAAGAATCAAACTTTAATATCAGAACTTAGACTTATATCAGAACTTAACGGTCATCAGAACATAATTTCTTAACTCAAAAAATGAATGCCTATCTTAGTAAGTCCTCACACAAATTCTGATTTATATTCTTCAGAACTTAATCATCAGAACATGCAATCAGAACTTGTCCTCAGAATTTGTGCAATGTGACACAATGACTGTTCATCTAAAACAAAATAGATCACCACAGTGATTTTCATCATTCATATGGAGTGTTTAGTGTGTGCATTAAGCTAAATATCAGACAAGGAGTAAAGTCTAATTCACTTCAGTACATCTTAGAAATAAGGCATAACTAAAATTTTACTAAAAACCTGTCATTATTCTGAAACCTTCTATTGAATGAATTCATGCCTGAGTCCACCTCAACTATTTTGTGCTAATTTTATGCATCTTTTTAAATTCCAGTTTACAGTGGCTTCTCAGTGTAAGTGAGTCACGACTGCTTATCAGAATTTATGCTATTATCAGAGTATTTCTCCAGTAATCATAGAGTGTGAAAAGTCACCAAGAAAATATTTTGCTTTTCTGATGCATATTTACTTAATACTAGCAATGCACTTGGGTCGTTCCTTCCACATTTATACTCTAGATCTCAAAGGAGTACCTGAATTTTAATCCTTGATTCTTTTGCTTTTTCTTTTGATAAGTGAGGTTTATCAGCACTTAGTACATTCAATAGATTTACTAGCATCAGAACTTAACAGATGAGAAGCAATATGCTAGTTTATGACTTAGGAATAAGATAGACAAAGTAAACTCAACTAAGCTCAATTATCAGAATTTGCTTTTGTCAATAGATTTCCACAGAAATAATTACTTCTTACATAGGATCCCTTGTTTATTGAAGACTACTAGGTCAGCATCTAGCACAATTATCCTCATAGGATTGAATAGTTACACAAACAGACATATCATTTTTAGACTTTAGAAACATATATTAGACAACAGTCAGTACTTAAGCACATTTTTCAATTAAGTACAGAATACACAAAGAGAGTAAATTCTGTAAATACTGATCATAAAGTTTGATGCATCAGAACAAAACTAAGCAGATTTAGAGAAAGAACCTGAAACCATTCCAAGTTCATTTACCAATCTTGTAAAAGTAGCTTCACACAATGGTTTTGTGAAGATATCTGCTAGTTGTTGATCTGTTGGAACAAAGTGCAATTCCACTGTACCTTCATCCACATGTTCCCTGATGAAGTGGTACCTGATGCTGATGTGCTTTGTCATAGAGTGTTGAACTGGATTACCTGTCATAGCAATAGCACTTTGATTATCACATTAAATAGGAATTTTGAAATATGTTAACCCATAGTCCAGTAACTGATTCTTCATCCAAAGCATCTGTGCACAACAGCTTCCTGCAGCAATATACTCTGCTTCTGCAGTTGATGTGGAAAATGACTTTTGTTTCTTGCTAAACCAAGAAACCAATCTGCCTCCAAGAAATTGGCAGCTTCCACTTGTGCTTTTCCTGTCAATTTTGCAACCTGCAAAATCTGCATCTGAGTAACCTATTAGTTTAAAATCTGATTCTCTGGGATACCACAATCCCAGATCAGCTGTTTCCTTAAGATACTTGAAAATTCTTTTCACAGCTGTTAAGTGAGGTTCTCTTGGATCTGCTTGAAATCTTGCACAAAGACAGGTAGCATACATGATATCAGGTCTACTAGCAGTTAAATAGAGTAGAGAGCCAATCATACCTCTGTAATCAGTAATTTCTATTAATTTACCAGTATCCTTATCCAGTTTTATTGCAGTAGCCATGTGAGTGGATGCACTTGAACAATCTTGCATTCCAAATTTCTTCAGCAAGTTTCTGGTGTAGTTAGTTTGACAAATAAAAGTACCTTCTTCATTCTGCTTGACTTGAAGGCCCATAAAATAACTAAGTTCCCCCATCATACTCATCTGATACCTTGACTGCATCAGTTTGGCAAACTTCTTGCAAAGTCTGTCATTTGTAGACCCAAAAATGATATCATCAACATAAATCTGGACCAGAAGTAAGTCCTTTCCATGGTTGAGGTAGAACAGTGTTTTATCTATAGTTCCTCTGTTAAATCCACTTTCCAGAAGAAACTGAGCTAAAGTCTCAAGCCTGTAGACATAATCTGGATGTTTGGAATCTACAAAGCCTGGAGGTTGTTCAACATATACTTCCTCCTCTAATTCTCCATTGAGAAAAGCACTTTTCACATCCATTTGAAAGACAGTAAACTTTATGTGAGCAGCATAAGCCAAAAATATCCTTATGGCTTCTAACCTAGCAACTGGTGCAAATGTTTCATCATAATCAATTCCCTCATGTTGAGAATATCCTTTTGCAACCAGCCTTGCCTTATTCCTTGTAATTATGCCATCACTGCCAGTTTTGTTTCTGAATACCCATTTTGTACCAACAACAGTTCTATTCTTTGGTCTTGGCACTAGGGTCCAGACTTTGTTTCTTTCAAATTCATTTAACTCTTCCTGCATTGCTTGCACCCAATCAGCATCTTGAAGAGCTTCTTCCACTTTCTTTGGCTCAGTCTAAGAAAGAAAAGAATTGTAAAGACATTCATTTGAAGTACCTGTTCTAGTTATGACACCTGCATCAGGATTTCCAATTATCAAATCAGGTGTATGTGATTTAGTCCACTTCCTTGCAGATGGAAGGTTGTCTCTAGAATTGGATGCTCCTCCATGATCCATGCTGTCTTCAACTTCATTTTCTGATGCTCCCCCTGAAACTATGCTCTCTGAGTTGGATTCTTCAGAATTTAGATTTTCAGAACTATCAGAACTTGGCTTATCAGAACTTGACGAATCATAACTTGAAGAGCCAGATGTATGTTCTGATGCTTCTTGAGATGTGGTAAGATCTTGAGTATGCTCCCCCTGCATAGGTGCATCTTTCTTTGACGTAGACACCACAGTTTCAATAACATCAGAGTTTAATCCATCAGAGTTGGCATTATCAGGACTTAGATTGTCAGGATTTTCAGTATCAGAATTTGAGTCTTCATTTTCAAATCTCAGCTGATCATGATCAATAAAATCTTCAAGTCCAGTAATCTTCATTTCATCAAAGGAGACATTAATAGATTCCATGACCACTCTTGTTCTCAAATTATAGACTCTGAAGGCTTTTGTGGAAATTGGATATCCAACAAAAATTTCTTCATCAGCTTTTAGATCAAATTTGGATAGCTGTTCAGGATGAGTCTTAAGAACAAAACACTTGCATCCAAATACATGAAAGTACTTCAGATTTGGCTTCTTTTTCTTCACCATCTCATATGGTGTTTTTCCTTGCTTGTTAATGAGTGTTGCATTTTGAGTAAAACAAGCAGTCTGCACAGCTTCAGCCCAGAAATAGGTTGGAAGATTTGCTTCTTCAAGCATTATACGTGCAGCTTTAATGAGAGTTCTATTCTTCCTTTCAATAACTCCATTTTGCTGTGGAGTTCCAAGAGCAGAAAATTCCTGCTTAATTCCATGGTTTTTGCAGAACTCTTCCATTATCAAATTCTTGAACTCAGTGCCATTATCACTCCTTATGGTTTTCACAGAATCTTTGACCAATTTATCCAGATGTTTGACATGATCAATCAAGATAGATGCAGTTTCATTTTTTTTGTGCAAAAAATACACCCATGTGTATCTGGAGAACTCATCCACTATGACCAACGCATATTTCTTCTTTGCAATAGACATGACATTCACTGGACCAAATAGATCAACATGTAGTAGATGATAAGGCTCAAGAATTGATGATTCAGTCTTGCTCTTGAATGAAGATTTTCTTTGTTTGGCCTTCTAACAAGAATCACAAAGGCCATCAGGAGCAAATACTGACTTTGGCAGTCCTCTCACAAGGTCTTTTTTGACTAGTTCATTTATATTGTTGAAATTTAAATGAGAGAGTTTCTTGTGCCAATTCCAGCTTTCTTCAATTGATGCTCTACTCATCTGACATATTGCAGAACCATCAGTACTTGTTGAAAGTTTAGCTTCATAAATGTTACCACGCCTGTATTCTTTCAGGACAACTTTGCCTTTACATTTACTCACAACTTCACAGTGTTATTCAAAGAAATCAACATGATAACCTCTGTCACGAATTTGACTTATACTCAGCAGATTGTATTTAAGTCCTGAGACCAGAGCTACTTCATTAATGATGACATTCCCAAGATTGATATTGACATATCTCAATGTTTTTCCAATGTTGCCATCTCCATAAGAAACACGTGGGCCAGCTTTCTCCACAAAGTCTGATAGCAGGGCTTTATTTCCAGTCATATGTCCTGAACATCCACTGTCCAGGACTAGGATATTTTTCATGTTGCCCTGCAATCACAAAGACCACTAATGATTAGTTTTAAGGACCCAGACTTGCTTGGATCCATTGGCCTTATCAAGTTTGTTAACATTTACAGCGGATTTAGCATTAGAGTTTATGTTAACATTTTTCTTATCAGAATTTACACTATCAGACTTTGAATCAAAATTTACACTATCAGACTTTGAATCAGAATTTACACTAGAAGGAACAATGGAAACTTTCTTTAAAGAAGGTTTTATTTGATAATAATCATAGTACAAACTATGATATTCCTTACAAGTATAAATGGAATGCCATAAACTACCACAATGAAAATAAGGATATTATGGCTTATATCTAACAAACTGACTCTTAACCCCTGACTTTGAAGGTAAGGAGTTTATGTTCTTATTCTTCCTGCAAAAAGAAGCCAGATGGTTAAAACTTCCACAGTTATGCCATGTTTTCCTAGGAGCATCAGGAACAGGCTTATAATCATTGCTTTTATTCACACCTTCCTTTCCATTCCTATTTTTCCTAGGTGATTTTACCTTGTTTGCATTCTTAACATCTTTCAGCTTATGCTTAAGCTGCTTCTTTGTCATTAAGCCTATGTTTACTTCAGCTGTCTTTTCCTGTTTTAGTTTGTCAGAAATTGATCCCTCTTTAACTTCTTATTGCTCATTATCAGACTTTACAGTTACAAACTTAACAGGTTTTAACTTTGGTTTTTGCTTAACAATAACAGGCTTAATTTCTACAGTTCCTTTATCATTCTTATCCTCTCCATAACCTAAGCCCTCTTTCCAATTTTCACTACTTAGCAAATTTTGAGTTGTTCTGCCAGAGTTAGTCCAAGTCCTGATAATCTCTCTTTCCTTTTCTAACTCAGTTTTTAGAGATTCATTCATTTTTAGCACTTCATCCCTAACATAAAAAGCATCATCTCTATCCTTCTGAGTTTGATGGAACATAACTAACTCTTTTTCTAAGAAATCATTTCGTTTCTTAAAAGCAAGATTTTCAGAAGTTAATC
Organism: Apium graveolens; assembly: GCF_009905375.1. Taxonomy (NCBI): domain Eukaryota; kingdom Viridiplantae; phylum Streptophyta; class Magnoliopsida; order Apiales; family Apiaceae; genus Apium; species Apium graveolens. The sequence continues at coordinate 46,680 of NW_027418121.1, forward strand.
TTTCACATGTTAAAGTTTGATCTCTATAACTCACTAACATGGTTTTAAGATATCTTCTCAACTCATTAATATCATCAGTATGAAAAACATAAGTAGTCTGAGGTACCTTTGTTTCAGCAGCTTCAGAACTGCTCTCAGCACTTTCTTTATCAGCATTTACCATCAAAGCATAGTTCTCCTCACTTTCAGAGTCTGAGGTGTCTGTCCAGCTTTTCTTCTTTGTGACAAGAGCCTTGCCTTTGTCACCCTTCACTTTCTTGCAATCAGGAGATATGTGGCCGTTCTCACCACAGTTATAACATTTGACATTGGTATAATCTCCTCTATCAGACTTTCCTCCTCTGCCCTCAGATCTTCTGAAATTCTTCTTATCAGAACTTGTGCCTTTCCTGGAAAACTTCTTTCCCTTCCTGAACTTCATGTATGCAATCTTTGTGATCCCTTTCACCATAAGAGCACACAGCTTCATCATCTCCTCATCAGCATCAGTCTCAGGCAAGCTTTCAGAATCTGAGTCATCATCACTTTCAGAACTTGATGACTCAGTATCAGATTTTGTGAAAAGAGCTTTACCCTTGTCTTTCCTTGAGGTAGCTGCCTTGGGGAATTCTTCATCAGCCTTAAGAGCAACTATCCTTGACTTTCCTCCTTTCCTCTTGCTTCTTTGTTCCATCTCAAGTTCATGAGTCTTGAGCATTCCATAAATTTCATCAAGAGTTGTTTCATCAAGATTGTAGTTGTCTCTTATTGTTGTTGCCTTCAATCCCAGCATTCAGGAAGAGCTAGCAGGAATTTAAGGTTTGAATCTTCAAGATCATACTCCTTATCAACCAATGACAAATCATTCAAGAGTTTGACAAATCTATCATATAAATCAGTCAATGACTCATTTGCCTTTGAGTCAAAGTGTTCATACTCTTGAGTGAGTATTGTCTTCCTGTTCTTCTTAATTGTATCAGTTCCCTGACACCTTGTTTCCAGAGCATCCCATATCTCCTTAGCAGTCTTGCAGTTTATTACCCTGTTTGACATTACATTATCAATGACACTATGCAGTAAGTGTCGTACCTTAGCATCCTTAGCAATTGATGCGATATCTTCAGCAGTATAATCACTCTTCTCCTTTGGTACGGTCTTTGCTGCTTCACCTGCAACTGCAACAGCGAGCTTGGTTAGTTTGTGAGGCCCTTCCTTGATTCTATCAAGATATTCTGGATCTGTTGCTTCCAGGAACATGGTCATCCTCACCTTCCATATGGGATATTCAGATGGTCTCAGTATGGGAACTCTGATGGTCTCATACCGACTTTGAATTTATGTCTTTGGTGGTTCTTTAGTTTTGGTAGGCTTAGTTGGAGTTTCTGTGTCAGACATGATTATGTTTGGATCTTAAACTGTATGTGTGTTAACAGATCGGCTCTGATAACACTTGTTAGGTCACACACACACACTATAGAGGGGGTGAATACAGTGTGAAGTACAATCAAATCAAACTTTAATATCTCAAGTAACAGAAAACAAACTTTATTGAAACAATAAACTCTGTTACAGTATTGAACTGGTACCTCTCAGTGATGAACAAATATCACGAGAGCTGCTAGGGTTACAATGAATAATCTTCTCGAATATGATAACACTTATAGTGTAAACCCTATGTCTGTGTTTATATACTACACAGTTACAAGATAATCTCTAATTGATATGGAATATAATTCTGCTTCCTAAAATATATCAATCAGATATCTTTTCTTCCAAGAATTCTATTCTTCATAGAATTCCTTCTTCATGCATATCTCTTCTTATGTTTATCTCGATCTTCTTTCCTTTAATCAGCTACTGTCCTTATCTGAACATCCTTCATCACTTAAGTTTAGATATCCATCTTCTGATGATTATCTCCTGATAATATAAGTACTGATATCCTTAAGTCCTGACTTCCAGTAAGTACAGATTTATCCTGTTTAAGTAAGATCTGAAAACTAAACATAAATCATATTAACCATGACATTATCAAATATATCTAACAATCCTTTCTCTCAATATTGAAAATTCATATTCAATTACGTGTTTCATAAACACAAGAATCTCATTATCGTATTCATAATATTTATTGTTAAGGCAAGAAATGATTCCTATTCTAGATTTTCTAGAGCACGCCTTATATTGATTTAAGTTCACCTAAATCTATTATCGCATGGTAAACATAGGCATGTATCTCATATATAAAATTAAATAAAAAAGTAAATGTAAAGTGCAATAAAGTAAATGTGTTTGGTTATGGCCCCATCCTATGTGATCTTTATCAAGCTCATGATAAAGATCAAGGTCAATCTAATATGGTGATGGAAATAAATACAACTACTTATTACATAAGTCTTCTTGTATGCCTCGTCTTCTTCTTTGTATCACCTCCATTGGATAGCCTTCTTGAGTCTTCAATTACATTACATGATTGAAAGTAAAACTAATCTAATGAACTTACAAGAATAACTCGAGTTACATTCGAGATTTATGATTACAAAGATTGAAGACATGCAAGTCGTATTTAAAACCAAAGCCAAAACCATTACACTAAGGTCGAAAGGCCATAACCATCCACCATGCTCATACAACACATAAAAGCATGTTAAAACACATAATCTGATCTTAACATATCATATTATCCATGATCTAATCATAAAAAGAAAATATGACAAAAATCAGAAAAATCAGAATCAAATCAGAAAAACAAGAATTACTGTTTACGGGCAGTAAATGACGTCAAACGTCTTACAGACGAGTCATTGATAGCTTTAGCTATCTGTTTTGTTCAGACGCTCGTTTACCTATGGAATAGGGTACTGGTTTGCGTAAATCGGACACCAGACCCAGATTTCAGCTAATATGCAACATCCAATTCAGAATCCGTATCTAATATGATTCTCATAATTAGAACAAACATAAATCATGTATATATCAGTATATATACAGATTGCATAATCATCTTATGATTATACAACTCACATGAATATCATATATTCAAAACCATACATATATAAGCATTTTATTTCAACATCAAATCATGGCGAATCACGTACATGCTCATATATCGAAAATAACACATAAACGAATTAAAACCTTTTCGCAAGTAGCTCTGATGCCATTGAAGGGTTTTAGCACATAAACGCGGCGAAAATGTAAATTTAAATCTTAAAAAAAACCGAAACCCTCCGCAGGATCCATGCGAAAAATAATATTTAATTCGTAGTTCAGTATGTTTACCTTAAGAAGCTTTACGTTAATGGAAAGATGGAGGTCTTTAATGGCGATCCAAAAATGATGAACGGAGATCCTTAGCAGCTGCTCCTCAAGTGTGAAGCACTCCACCGGTATCCACCAAGAAAACGATGTAATGAAGGAGGAGGAGATGGAGAGAATTAGGGTTTTGTAAATCTTTTTGGTTGAGGCAAAAATAGGGTTTATACTAGTATATTTATAGGCAAAATTTTAAGCTGAAATTTTTTTCATAAAATATTATTATTATTAACCCTTTATTATTCTCACTAAAGAGTCCATGAGAACAAATTTCGTGAAATCTAGGACATCCACGAAAACAAGTTTCATGCAGAATAGAACATTCACTAGAAAACGATCAGAAAAGCCTGGCTGAGGCTAAACACAAGTCGTTAGTCTTAACTAAGGGACGATTATGTTAATCACCATGATAAGAAAAATTAGTGAAGATTAAGACAAGATTAGCTTTTCAGCTGAACTCACGAATACGAGAACAGAGCGTTCTCCTCCTAACAGATCAGACTGTCCTGTATGAGACTTTTAAGGTCCATTAGGAACCACTCCCGACCGACCATCCCACAAATGGAAGCCTTTTGGCATACCAGGAGCCTCCGTATCAGAGCCATGACGACCATAACTTCCATGCGGGAAAACTCCGGCCGACCAGGCAACAAATGGATGCTTTTTGGCCTACCAGGAGCCTTCGTATCAGAGCCATGACGGCCACAACTTCGATGCGGGGAAGCTCCGGCCAATCAGGCAACAAATGGAGGCCTTTTGGCCTACCAGGAGCCTCCATATCAGAGCCATGACGGCCACAACTTCCATGCGGGGAAACCCCTACCGATCAGACAACAAATGGAGGCCTTTTGGCTACCAGGAGCCTCCGTATCAGAGCCATGACGGCCACAATTTCCAGCGGGGAAGCTCCAGCCGACCAGACAACAAGTTGAAGCCTTTTGGCCTACCAGGAGCCTCCGTGTCAGAGCGGTGATGGCCACAACTTCCATGTGGCGAAGCCCCGGATGACCAGCCCACAAGTTGGGGCCTTTTGGCCTACCAGGAGCCTCCGTGTCAGAGCCGTGACGGCCACAACTTCCATGCGGGGAAGCTCCGGCCGACCAGCCCACAAGTTGGGGCGTTTTGGCCTACCAGGAGCCTCCGTGTTAGAGCCTTAACGACCACAACTTCCATGCCCCGGCCGACCAGCCCACAAGTTGGGGCCTTTTGGCCTACTAGGAGCCTCTGTAGCAGAGCCATGACGGCCACAACTTGCCTCCGTAGCGGCCTTGGCCTACCAGCCAACAAATTGAGGCCTTTCAGCCTATCAGAAACTCCTGTAGGAGAGCTATGAGGCCTTCAAAAGTTATTCCGGAGACCCTCTTGAGAGGTCCTTAGGAAATTTCTGAAAAACGATAACTCTCAGCATAACCTAGTTTTGTGATGACTAGAACGTTTACGAGAATGAGTTGGTTGAAGTGTATAACATCCAACAAGAGAAGTTTGGACTAGTTTAATGAATTATAAGACTTCCTATAAGGGAAAGTTCAGTAGAACACAGAGTGTTCAGCAAGAACGAGTACAGAACGTCCACCGGGATGAGTATAGAACGTTCGCTGAAACAGCCATAGCAGAGCCCTGAGGAACTCAAAGGCAACCATAAAATTAATTCCATGGACAACCAAGAGCAACAAGGACATAAAAAGGTATGTAGAAACCTTGAACTCCTAGTGAGAAGCTAAAAAAAAAAGAAAAAAAGTGAGGGGCAGGAACCCCTGAGAAACCACCTCTAGGCCAACCAAGAAGCGACCGACCAAGAGGGTCTCCTCCAAACTGGCCTAGCAGCCCACAATTGGGGGCATGAGGCCGAGCAGAGCCTCCAACCCCAGGAGGTTCTGCTCAACCCCGATGACCCCCCTTCGAAAATTTTGAAAAATTTCGAAAAAAATGGAAAAAAATCAGATTTTTTTTGATTTTTTTTAAATTTTCAGGATTTTAAGATTAAGCCAAGATTAGAATCGGTTAGTGAAATTAAGCCCCGATTAGGGCTGATTAATGTATATTAGGCATAATTAACCCAAATTAGGGATAATTAGTGATTTGTATGATGAAATTAGCCCAGATTAGGGCCGTTTAACTCATTCGCTCTTATAATTAGTGTGAATTAAGGATAATTAGTGTATTATGCATACTGATTAGTCTTAATTATCCCCGATTAGGGCATATTAGCCTCGATTAAGGTCAATTAGTTCATTATAGCTTAAAATTAGGCTCTTTTAAGCCTAATTAGCAACTTGTACATGGAAATTAGCCCCGATTAGGGCCGATTAACCCCGATTAGGGCCAATTAGCAACTTTCACTCTATAATTAACCTTGACGAAGGTTAAGGGGTGATAAACGCTCGCTTTATAGTCCCGATTAGGATCGTTTAGTGTTGAACACCATTCAAATAGCCCATACGGGGGCCTTAAGCGTGTATGCTCACACTAATAAGCCGTTGTAAACGTGTAGGTCGCTCCACACTTTACGATAACGCGATGATACGCAGAAGGGCCGATACCCATGAAGGGCCGATACCCGAGAAGGGCCAAAAGTACCCCGAGTCGCGAACAGACCATTATAACTTCCATAAAAACTCGAGCAGTATTCCCAGAAGTTGGGGGCAAATGATATGGATAGAAAATATATTCTAAAGACACATTAAATATCGCATTAATTACACTTGGGCTTCTTGTCTGAAAAGTCCAACACAGACATGTCTAGTCCAAGCTTCATAGCAGGCATGTCTGGTCCGAAGCTTCGTAACAGGCCCATGACGGCCCAAACAGCCAAGGCCTACCAGCGGAGGTTGTCCAAGTCCACGAACACGAGCTGATCACGAACTAGACCCAATACGGCTGGAAGAGCAGAGACATGTGTTCTAAACGGACTCAAAGTCCTACAAAGAAGGTTCTGGAACTCCTTCCTCAATAGGACTCCTAATCACCATCTAAATTGGAGACTTGTGCACCAAGTCTCCCAACAAAAGTCTAACCCTAGACTCAACTCTATATAAAGGGCTCTTCCCCTCAACTTAGAACTACGTTTTTGGCTTGATTCTCTACAACACAGAGATACGTAGGCATCTAGCAATGATCGATAGTGCCGAACGCAAGAGCAACCATTAAATCTCGAAGTTCACCAACCCTAGCATTAAATACTAAAGTACTCAGGTTTTTATTCCACAACAATAATATAGTTAAATTTTAAAATAAGTAAACGTAATTTGGTAAAAATAATTGAAAATAAAACGGTTAGCATATTTTAGGTGAAAATATTATTAATTTATATACTAATTAACATTATAATAAATTTTAAATATAATTAAGAATAATAATTAAGTAAATTTAGATGGCATAGAATAAATCACCATACGATCACGTGTGAGGCATGACATGAGGCATGACATGGTATGTTCCCGATACTAGGTACACGGTATGTTATATATAGTGTGAAAGTACGGTGTACACTTGGCCCTCTAATTAGTTTAATAAAAGAATTAGAAATCGACTTCTAACCGGTTTAATATTATATTATTTAATAAGGATATTTAAGTGATTTTAGTAAATACCCCCGATTAACTATCAAATTTTTAATATTTTATCTATTATAATATAGTATAAATATATTCACAAGTGCTGGTATTTTTGAAGGGGAGAGTCGAAGAAGATGAAGCGGAAGAAGATGAAGCGGGAGACTGGACATGTGAGGTGAGAAACTCTAAGTGTGTTGATTAGAATTTGGTTTTTATTTATTTGTTTATTTAAAATATTTAATAATGCAATTATTAGATTATTAAAAAATGAAATCCTAAAAATAAGAAAGATTGAACCAAACTACAACAAGTAAATCATGTTTTGTTATTATAGTATAGTATTGATATATTACTCCACCATTTTATTGTTTCCTTTACCTAAAAAAGTGGTGTAAAGGTGATAATTGCAAAAAAAACTAATATCATTAGTTGAACAAATAGAACCTAACATTTTTTTACCAAAAGTCTCTTGATAAAAATCAAATGAGAGATTTTAAAGTTTTCATTTTATGGTAAGAGTTTAATCTTACTTGGCAATAATTTTTTTACTTTCATAGTAAACTTTCTCCAAGAAATTTCACAAGGACTCATGGATTTTTCTACTCTCTCCCTCTTATAAAAAAAACTCTTGAGTTTCAAATAGTTACAACTTACAAGTTTAGAGGGCTTTGCGGAGTTCAATATCAAAGCCAGTCTAGAACTAAAACTTCTTCGTGTCTTTAGGAAGCTTAAGATGGGTTAAGGTAAGAGACTGCAGGTTCAGTAACGAGAATGGGTCTCCTTTTCTTAATTCAAAGTAGAAATTTGAGAAAGGGAGCAACAACCGGTCAGAGTTGCAACCTGAATTTTGCTTCAAGTTTTCAGTTTTATTGATACGGTGCTTGTTAGGGTGCTGGTCCAATTCGCGTATGAGGGAGGGCTTATATAACACACTACTCCATAACTATTAGAACTGTATTTTTAAGAGCATTTTTGAGGATGGGACCTTTTTTTCCGCCTAAAGGAAATTTCCAATCCACGAAAAATTATTACAGATTGACAAAAAAATCCTACAACATGAACCTTTAAAATATAGATCGGACGGCCTGGAGTAGCGTGTTAGATAAAAGGTCCCTTGCACAATCCCGGACACGCGATTGTAAGAGACCGAACCCGTGCTGTTATTCATATTTAGATAAAGTAGAAACAAATATAGCAGAACTGGGCTATTTTTTAGATATCGGTGAATGAACAGGTAGAGCGAAACAGCTATGAGATGAAAACCTGTCTCCCTGGAAATCATATTTAAAACTTCCTAGTGATTAAGAACTCTTAACTCAATGTCATCAAAAGGGATTCAGTAAACTCAGTGGTTGATAAACAGCAAAAAAACAAAAAAAGCTATGGTCGTAAACGATTAATCTACACACATCTTGTAAATAACATTAGACTAAGACTTGCTGATATATGGAGTGTATAAATTACATTAGACTATGACTTAATGATATCCGGTATGTATAAATAACATTAAACTATGACTTGCTGAGTTACGGAAAGTTCTCATAGATGAGGAGAGCTCAAAATAAAAGTAAAAAACAATTAAAAATATCTTTCATGTCTTAAAACTACTCGATATAGTAAGCTTCTTCAGATGATTACAAGTTAAAGGGCATTTTCCAAGTTGGTTTCCAACCAATTGTTCCATAACCACCAAAAAAGTTCAATGTGCACTTCAATCAGAGTTTTAAGATAAGCCAAAATTCAGCTCTTCTCCACAACATACATTTATTTGAAGTTTGCAAGCTTCAAACATTTGCTTTCAAGACATGTCTGCCCTGCCACTAGGCCAGCTATTACATCCACTGGATCTGTGCAGATTTAGATGCTCTAGGGATCTGCTCCACCTCTTGTGAAATCCTGAACACATCTGTAGGATCCTTCATTGTGTGTGTCTTAAGCTTAATCCGTTTAAGCGACGGGGACGACACAAGCAAAAGTTCTATCAACTGAAACTCCGTGAGGGAACCAACCAAGTCAAATATCATAATGGTTTCAAGTCGGCTTAGAATCATGGGGTCTGATAACACCACGAAGTCTGATAAGTCTACATCATCATCGCTCTGTACTCCATGAACCTATATAAAATGTTTTTGGTTGACAGGTATATAAAATGTTAACACTAAAGTTATTCAGTTAATTCTGAATGAATAAATATATATCCTTTCTTGCAGTAGAAAAGATACTGTAAATATCTATAGAGGGAAAGTGGCTATGTATCTATGAGAAAGGGAACTTTCAAATTTTTAGGAGTGAAAACACAAAATCAAGGGGAACAAAATATTTCCAAATTTAGACTGTGTAAACCTACTTTATGATGTATATTACCAAAAGAAAAGATACCAGAATATCAAGCATTTCTTCTTCTTTTTTGATTAAAAAAAAGAATTTAGATGCCTACTATCATACATTTGGAAGGAAAACAGATGTTCACCATAATATTTAGTAATGCTTTCAATGTGTTGTGAAGGATCTATGAGGGCCTTGCATGTGAGCATATTCCTTTCATAAATTCTCGTTATTTTATAACCAAACAACTGCACACTAATTAATGCATACCAGTGTTCTAAAAAGCAAATTACTCAGCAGCTTCCTAAGCCGATGCTTATACGGAATCGGACCATAAAGGGTTTTCAATTTGTAACGCGGCTTATATAGTGTAATCCAGAGAGGGTTATCATTTACCGCATTATTAACCATTTTTTAAAGATTATGCGGCATATTCAGCCAATCAAGCAGCCAAAGAGATGTCAACTTGCTGAATATTTAATTTTAAAATATTATATTTTAATATAATACAACTATAAGAATATATACATTTGAAAATAATTTGTCAGTTAGGTAGGGACAATCAATCTGTAGTGACGAATTTTATTAAAACCATTTATGTTTTGTTTCCTGTTATTTAATTATAATATAATTTTAAGTTTACATATAGTAATAGACAATAGTTAATCAATTTTAAATATATATTGCTAATTTGCTTAAAACTCCATTCAGAGTTCACTTAACCGCTAGAAGGTACTCCCACCTCTTAGGATCTCTAAGTGCGTAATGGAAACTTCAGCAGAAGTTGAAGATCTTGGGTATTCATATAATGATAATGCTTTAAGGAGTTAGAGGAAGGCCCCGACTATTAAACAATCCCTCTTAATCGTGTCGATTGAGCAGACAATTACATAACCAAAAATAATACCAACAAATATTTAAATTAGATAGATGGTGGTCCATGGTTGGAGGACTCGAACCGGAGACTCTCCATAAATCGAGCTCTGATACCATGTTAAGTAACCAACTCCTCTGAAAACCTTAAGGTGTCACATGAAAGACCCCAACAGGATTTTATGATATTCAACAAACTAAACAAGAAGTCAAGCACTCAAAGCACTCAAGGGAAGTGTGTTTTTCTCTATACTGCCCCTCCATTTTGATACCTATATCTCTTTACTTTGAGGGGAATTCTTTTCCGGTAAGGTCAATTACAAGAACTTTGGATCCTTATACACATATTTCCTAGGAATATCTTCTAAATTAATCCTTGTGGGGGGGTGGAGGGCGGGGGTGGGTTTAGGGTGTTCTTTCTTTTCTCTTCTTTAGGCCTGTTGGGCTATATCTTCTTTCAGATTATATCGGTCCTATATATTCTGAATACTGTTAGGTTACAGGTCCAACACTCAGTTTTCTAATTTTAGTATTTTAGGTTTATGTGCAAGAATAAAACATACCTATAGTTATAGGTTTAAGGCATCTATATTGAATAGAATTCATTGCTTTCTTACATATGTCTTTTCTAAATAAAAGTAAAAAGACATCTGGTGTATGCTTTGCAAATTATACTTGAATAGAGATATATTCCATGTTTCTCTTTAAATTATGAGTTCCGGAGTCCCCAGCAGAAACCTTAAAATGTATGTAAAATTTTATTATAACAAGATTGGGGAAAAAGTTCTCACCAGATCGATTTTAAGAAGTTGCAGATTAGGTGAACTTCTGACCAGACAAAGAACATGTTGACTCTGATCCAATTCATATAATTCAATACAGTGAAGGTATAGATATTTCAAGTACTCCATAGTTCTTGAAAGCCTCATGAAAGTAGCTGCACCTGGTTTCAGAATCTACATACAAAAACAAATATTTCTAAGGACATCGAAAAATAAATTAAACTGTGAGACATTTAGTTGGATCAGCTAATTATAGTAGTTAATAACAATTAAATTTAGTTGGATCAACTAATTATAGTAGTTAATAACAATTAAGTTAAAGATTACCTTCAGAAAGAAGCCATCAAGAAAAAGAGAACTGAGTCTAGGCATATTGTGGACTAGCTTGTCCAAAGTTATCACCTGGTTACCAGTACTTGGCAATTCATTCATCCCAAGCTCAAGAACTTGCAATTTTTGGATGCATTCAAACCATTGGTAATAAATTACTTCACAGTCAACGATTCTCAATGAAGTGACCTTATTTTCACAGTTAAACTGGCATCCCAAATGTTCAATCCCAGTGCAAATTTCCATATCCAATTCCTTGAGTTGAGTGCCTAATGACATGTCAGCATATATTGCGACATACTTAAGTTCAACACTAATCAGGTTACAAAATCCTCCGAATCCAAAGGGTGGATTTAGTTCGCAGTTCACGAGGGTCAAATGAGTTAATTGCGAACAGGAAAAGAAATAAGAGGGCACAATGAAGGGGTTAAAGAGTGATTCATTAAGAAGCTTCAGTTTCCTAACACCACTGTCTGATATGTTTCTAATCCATATAGCCATATCTAGAGTTTGATGAATAGGCAGGTTTTCAGGAATGAAAAGAAGGAAATCCAAAACTGGGCCTCTATGAGCTGAAAATATATCAGTAATTGTTCGTGAAAGTTCTAATAATTGAGTATGTTCATCTAACTCAGAAAACTTCTCAAAAACCAATTCTGAGATTAAATTTTCATCCAAATGTATTCGGGGGTGCATTCGCCACACATCCCTCCATGTTTTAGAGATAACACTTGTCCTTGCCGCATCATCAGTCAGTAAGCGTTCTAGGATTGAGTCCATTAAGCTTGTGGGCAAGCTGCTGATCCTATCAACTGCTGCGCCTCCATATTCAAATTGCCTAGTTTTCGCATCACTAGCCATAAGTCTGAACTCGAAAACAGGCAGGGACACAAAAATTTAAAAGGATGTTACAGACTAGTAGTAATTAAATTGCTCGCAGTACAAAGTCACAACATCTAAGAGCATAAAATTTTGCTACATATATCAAATTAATGAATTTGAATTCATCATGTTTTCAAGATCCTAATTGTAAACAAACAATTCACCCATAGCACTTACAATTTTAAAGGAAAGATCCTAGTTGATCGAAACACACAAACGAATGAATAAAACATACATCAATAAATAGAAATCATTTATGGATTTGATACCTGAGTTTCGGTGATAGACTTGTAGTAGCTGTGATTTAGGGCTTAATCAGAAAAGTCGTGCTTTGATCTTAATTTGTGATGTCGCTACATGAATTTTGAAACTATTTTGAATAGTAAGAAAATGACCCGACAAATGCTGGTGAGGTGTCTCGCCTTCAATTTTCCTCGTCAACGGGATTGGGTGGTCACATTTTAAAAAATAAAGATCACTTTTTGTGTCCTTCCATATAAAGTAGCCTAAATCCGTTGCACGGGTTTATTAATATTTAAATAATTTTAAAATTTTGTTTATTTGATTATATAATAATTTTAATATATTTATATCAATATATAATAAATATAGATTTATAATAAAAATAATAAAAGAATTTGGAAGAAGCTGTAATCATAGTATAGTAGGATAAGTTTTGATCGTGGTTTAGCGAAATGAGGAGACTAAATCTAGTAATTTAGCAATTTAGTAGTTTAACATGTATATAACACTATTTATTTTTATTTTTAATAACTAAAATATGGAATAACCGTTGAAATAAAATATAGCTCATTCCGATTATTATACTGTTGTATAGATAGTATAGATTATTATAGTTAAGTACAGCTAAGGACAAACAGTTTTCGAGTTGGTTCAAATTACAAATTTGTTCAAATTCCACGTTGCAGCAATCATCTACTTTATCGTCTAACTTAAAATTAGTTGGCAATTACCTCGGACTATAGGATGATGGCTACGTGAGAATGGTTTAAGGTTCATGAGTGATTTAATTTTATAACATAGTTTCCTTGTTGTAACTAAAGTAAGGAAAATAACATAAGAAGTTGATTTTAATAAATGAAATAAATTAGGTATTTATTCAAAGGTAATTAAGTAAATTTAACAAGTACCGACCGACCGACTACAAATTTTTAATGTTTCGTCTATTATAAAATAGTATAGATGAGTTACATATTTATTATATTTATAATTGAATTGTAAAACCTCTTGTTTCAAACTAATTTTAATATTTTGATATTTTTCACTACTACATATTTTAACTTGCATAACGTTTATTTTTGAGGTTACATAGCGCTTTCAAGTGCTATGTAAGTTAATACTATGCAAGTTCAATTCACTTGCATAACACTTTTTAAGGAGCTCTCTAAGTACATTACTTACATAACGGTTTCAAAAGTGTTATGTGTAACACCTCTTCTTTAAAATAAAATGGAGATATTATTTAAAATCCAAAAACCTGCAAACAGAGCCCTAATATATTTCTAATAATAATTTAATAGTCTAAAATCTCCAAAATAATATTAAATCTCCAAATGTCTAAACCAATAATATAAATGTAGAAATCTATAATTAAATAATTAAGTCCTGATAATGATAAAGTTCGAAATCCTAATCAATAAATGCGGTAACTCTCCATTACACAGTCCCAGATCCCCCTAAGCACTCGCCAGAAAAAGAATACGGCATGAATCAAACGCCCAGTACGGATTTGGAATACAGTTTATAAAACAAGAGATCAGAAATAATTAATGTGGAATTTATAATAAATCAACAATTTACACAAAATAAGGCTGGAACAACAAGGGTTAGGATATTCATACCGAGATCAGAACATATACAAATACACACATCATAGGGTACCTAATGCGAGCAACCGAATGGATAACGTGTACGACATATACAACGTCACCATAAATCAAATCACAGATCAAACTCTAAGAGCACCCACATATCCTGAACAAAAATCAAAATAGCCAAAAGCTCCTCACAAGAGATAACAGAAGGATACACCGTGACCAATCACACTGTCACGGAAGTGTCATGTCACTCGTGCCGATGTCACTCGTGCCGCAATGACATGGCTGTAGTACCCCTATAGCTGATTAACTCGGTATACCCTAAATCACAATAAGGGCTCAAAATAAAATATTCTCGCAAAACTTAAAATCACCTGATGCTGATGCAAGTAACACAGATTTCCAAACCAGAGGGTGTCATAAATAATATTTGGAAACAGAATAAACAGATATTTATAATTTTGTAAATCCATTTTAAAACAATTTTCGGAAGTTAAGGAGATCAAAATGAATTTTAACGGAACAAACAGGAAGTAGAACGAAACGAATCAAATATATTTAATATCTAAGAGAAGTAGCGCATAATAAAAGGGGACACAATTCGAACTAAAATACTTTCAAAATTCGCAACGATCTTCTAAACTCCCTGCTCCGGACATTATTATATAAAATATTGTTTAGTGTTTGTTTTTATAACAATTAAAATATTCACTAAATTAAGTTAGTAACTTATTCTTAATATTGTATTATATGACATTATAGTCACCTGACATTACGCAATAGTTCTAGTTTTAATATTACAATCTTACAAGCCAATTATCAATGAATTACTATGAACTAATATACACTACAAAAAAAAGGCTAAATACAACCGGTCAAAAACGGTTGTATTTAGCTAAATACAACCGGATTTGGTCGTATTTAACTAAATACAACCGGTTTTTGAACCGGTTGTATTCGCTCTAGTAATATTTAGTAAATCGGTTGTATTTATATTAAATACAACAACCTAAATACAACCGGCTAATTATGACCGCCTAAATACAACCGCTTAATTTCAACCAAAAGCGGTCAAAATTGATTTTTGCTAAAATTTTGAAAACCCCGCCCAAAAAATTAATTTTTTTTAAAAAAAATTCAAAAAATCCGCCCAGAAAATAAGTTCTGCTGCATATAGTTGAAAATATAATTTTAAATTCAACCGTATTCGGTTGAAATAGTGAACACCAATTGTTTAAAAAAAAACTCCCGGAAACTGAAAGTTTTCAGAATCCGGCGAGTTGCCCCAATCCGGTCAAATTCAGGCAGCCACAATCCGACCACAAACAAAATTTTCAGTCTGTGTTGTATAGCAAATAGTTACACAAATCAAACATAAAACAATAACTTCATAATATCGCTACAAAGCAAATTCCGATCAAAAACTCAATTTTCCGGCAAAACTACGATGAACTCTATAATTCTTAACCAAATCAAGATTTTAATATCACAAATTAAAGATACAATCAAATACAATCTACTACCCTTAACCGTATTAATATAAAACTTTATGAACAAACATAGAAAATATAATCAAAATTTACACTATAATTCGACTTTCGTAATCAAGACCTAAGAATTTAATTTGCTTTCTCCATGGCCTCTAACACTTCCTGACCCTCTTCTTCACGATCTTTTTCGTCGACGCTGGAACCGCCATTGTACTATCTCCTTAATTTTGAAAGTATTAATGATTATAACAAGATGAGTGAGAAATTTTAGACAAAAATAATTAAAAAAATACTGCTATAAATTTAATTTTGCTAAAAAACTCTAAAAAGCTCCCTTAAATAAAAAGAAAAATCAAAAGCAAGAGGGACCGACGGAGAGGAGATGAGTTCAGAGGGTGCATCATCACCTCTTCCTTGTCGTAATCCCGTCGGCGGTAGCGAAGAAGATAGACCTCGTTTCTTTGGCACCCCAGCTAAAGCCAAGTGCTGGGAAAATGCTCAAGTTGTACTAGGCTGGCATCTTGAGAGATGGATATCGTCTCTCTCCCCCTCTCTCTCTGAATCTCTCTCTCGGCGAGTGTTGGTGCGGCTGGCTTGTGTGTTTAGTGTTTATACTACAAAACCCTAGTTTTATTGAAATGGGGGTAATTTTGGTCGTGGGGTTTGTGTAATTTGGGCCTTTAATTTGTTGGGCCGGTCCATTTAGCTCTTATAAGTGACAACCCCCAATTTTTATTTTTCTATTGTAACAAATGCTATTTTCTTTCGATTAAAAAAGTCATATTCCTTTTTATGTAAGCTAGCTTACAAGTGATGGGATACACGAATTTTTCAACTATTATATACTATTATAATATAAACTGAATTTAAATTTAAAAATATGAAATTTTTTAAAATTTTTATATGATTTTCTAATAATTATACATACACTATTTTGATACATACTAGCCTAAAACTCGTGCGATATGAATTATTTTTAATATTATATAATTTTTGAATTTAATTTGAAGTGAAAATTTTAAAGCTCTGAAATTTATATATTAGAAATTGTTGATAATATGATTTGATAATTATTTAAAAAATGCATGTGTATAATTTAGTGAAATTTTAGTTTTTAAAAAATAATCATTGATCGAAAGATTTAATTTTGTTGAAATTCATAGGTGTGTTTCCAAAAGATAATTATATTTTAAATTAAAAAATAAATTTTAGCCCACATCAATAGTAAATAAATTATCTTAACTTTGGATCATTCATAAATATTTTTAAAAAAATTGAAACATCAATATGGGACTAAACACTAGTAAGTAATGGTCAAACTACTGGTTGACAATTAAAATAGAAACCAAATACATTTGCTTTTTCTAAAATTTTTATCATATCACTAAAATATATAGATCTTGACATCCTTACGGTTGGATCATTCATAAATATTTTTAAAAATATTGAAACATCAATATGGGACTAAACACTATTAAGAAGTACTGGTCAAACTACTGGTTGACTGTTAAAATAACAAATCAAATACATTAATTTTTTTCTAAATATTTTATCATTTCACTAAAATATATAGATATTGACATCCTTACGTTTGGATCATTCATAAACACTTTTTAAAAAATTGAAACATCAGTATAGGACTAAACACTAGTACGGAGTACTGGTCAAATTACTAGTTGACTGTTAAAATAGTAAACCAAATACATTTATTTTTTTCTAAAATTTTTATCATATCACCAAAATATATAGATCCTAGCATTCTTAAGGTTGGATCATTTATAATCATTTTTTTAAAAATCGAAACATCAGTATGAGACTAAACTCTAGTAAGAAATACTGGTCAAATTACTAGTTGACTTTTAAAATGGTAAACCAAATACATTTATTTTTTTCTAAAATATTTATCATATCACCAAAATATATAGATCCTGACATTCTTAAGGTTTGATCATTTATAATCTTTTTTTTTTAAATCGAAACATCAGTATGAGACTAAACTCTAGTAAGAAGTACTAGTCAAACTAATAGTTGACCGTTAAAATAGTAAACCAAATACATATATTTTTTTCTAAAATTTTTATCATATCACTAAAATATATAGATCTTGACATCCTTACGGTTTGATCATTCATAAACAATTTTTAAAAAATCTGTATAATTTAGTGATATGACAGAAAATTTAGAAAAAAAATAAATATATTTTGTTTGCTTTTTTAATAGTCAACTAATAGTTTGACCAGAACTTCTAACTAGTGTTTAATCCCATATTGATGTTTCGATTTTTTAAAAATATTAATGAATGATCCAACCGTACAAATTTCAAGATCTGTATATTTTAGTGATATGACAAAAATTTTAGAAAAAAAATATTTATTTGGTTTGCCTTTTTAATAGTCAACTAGTAGTTTGACCAGTACTTATAACTCATGTATAATCCCATATTGATGGTTCGATTTTTTTAAAAATATTAATGAATGATCCAACCATACGGATTTCAAGATCTGTATATTTTAGTGATATGACAAAAATTTTAGAAAAAATGAATATATTTGGTTTGCTTTTTTAATAGTCAACTAGTAGTTTAACAAATAATTCTAACTAATGTTTAATCCCATATTGATGTTTCGATTTTTTTAAAAATATTAATGAATGATCCAACCGTACGGATTTCAAGATCTTTATATTTTAGTGATATGACAAAAATTTTAGAAAAAATGAATATATTTGGTTTGCCTTTTTAATAGTCAACTAGTAGTTTGACCAATACTTCTAGCTAGTGTTTAATCCCATATTGATGTTTCGGTTTTTTAAAAATATTAATGAATGATTGAACCGTACGGATTTAAAGATCTGTATATTTTAGTGATATGACAAAAAATTTAGAATAAAATAAATATATTTGGTTTGTTTTTTTAATAGTCAACTAGTAGTTTGACCATTACTTCTAACTAGTGTTTAATCTCATATTGATGTTTTAATTTTTTAAAAATATTAATGAATGATCCAACTATACGGATGTCAAGATCTGTATATTCTAGTGATATGAAAAAATAATTAGAAAAAAATAAATATATTTGGTTTGGTTTTTTAATAGTCAACTAGTAGTTTGACCAATACTTCTAACTAGTGTTTAATCTCATATTAATATTTCGATTTTTTTAAAATATTAATGAATGATCCAACCATACAGATTTAAAGATGTGTATATTTTAGTGATATGACAAAAATTTTAGAAAAAAAGAATATACTTGGTTTGCCTTTTTAATAGTCAACTAGTAGTTTGACCAATACTTTTAACTAGTGTTTAATCCCAAATTGATGTTTCGATTTTTTTAAAATATTAATGAATGATCCAACCGTACGGACTTCAAGATCTGTATATTTTAGTGATATGACAAAATTTTAGAAAAAAATATCTAACTACGATCTCTAATTATTATTCAAAACATATTTCAAAGTACTTTTATAAATTTCCAATTTAGTACAAAATTGGTTGGCGGGAAAATTCCCTCCATTTTTTGGCAAGGCTAAATTCG
Source organism: Apium graveolens (assembly GCF_009905375.1). Lineage (NCBI taxonomy): Eukaryota > Viridiplantae > Streptophyta > Magnoliopsida > Apiales > Apiaceae > Apium > Apium graveolens. The sequence continues at coordinate 65,584 of NW_027418121.1, forward strand.
ACCGAATGCGGTTGAATTTAGGAGTACGGCTAAACTCAACTGTATACGGTTGCATATAAATACAGTTGTATTTATTCGGTTGTAATTAGTAAGGCTAAATTCAACCGAAAGCGGTTGAATTTAGGAGCACGACTAAAGTCAACCGTATACGGTTGCATATGAATACGATTGTATTTATTCGGTTGTAATTAGTACTAAATGCGACCGCGTAAATACAACCGAATTTATATGCAAACCGTATACGGTTGAATTTAGCCGCACCCTTAAATTCAACCGAAAACGGTTGAATTTGATGTCGGTTGTATTTGTGCAGTTGTATTTAGCCTTATTTTCTTGTAGTGATAACTAAGTTAGGCCAAGATATGGTGACATATATTTATCAAATATTGTATACCAAGCTTCCTCGAATTACATGGCCACCTCTGGCAAAACTTAGACTAAATAACAATATTTAGATATCGCAAAATACAAATACCATCATTAGTACCTAACATTTAAATAATTACATAGTACCATGATTTAAGAGAGAGCATTGCCATGCATGTACATAAACAATTGAAGTAGCTAATATAAAAAAATATATTTTAAAATAAACTCCACATGCCAATTAATTAAAATAATATATACATGATGTACACATGAGATCAAAACAGAGCATGGGTTCATAAATCCTCTGTTGGTTTAGCAAACGAACTTATAATAACAAACATATACCGTAACAAATTAAAAATTAATATAAAATTATAAATATATATAAATGAACCCTCTCAAACTCAGTGGTAGACTGGTAGTATATATCCCCTAACACCATACAAACTAAGTGATTGAATAGTTTAACACAAAGACAACAAAAAACAAGTCATGTAGTGTACCGCACATATATTATAATGAAAAATTTAATACTAGAGTTTTATACCATGGGACAAAAAAATATGGTATAAGCATTAACACAAGCAAGAGCAATCTATGCAATCATATGAATATTAAAATAGATTTATATTCATGTCGGAGAAACGAAAATAAGAATACCTTTATCTTTTTGTGTAAGTAAGTATGACATCACCTCTCATCTCCTGATCTGCTCACCCGTGTTTCTTCTCCCTGCCGTGTTAATTTTTTTTTTACGCGGCTCTCTTCCATCTCTCTGATTTATCTGATTTCATGGTTTGGGGTTTTAATTATAGAACGTACATGTGATACTATATATATATATTTCGAATATAATCACAGACAACCAAATTCTAATAGGACTCCAAAACTCAATTTCTTTTATAAACCTTTTCTAAATAAGAAATATAATATAATTATTTATTCTAATTCTAATTTTTTAATTCAAATTCAATTACTATTGTTGTTGTTGTTGTTATTATTGTTATTATTATTATTATTATTATTAAAATTCACATATATTACATATATACCCCCTTAAAAGGATTCCGTCCCTAGAATCAAGCGGAACTAAATACTCGTACCTGAATCAAATAAATGCGGATATTCCTCACGAATAGATTCTTTAAATTCCCATGTATCCTCTCTCTCCGAATGATTTTTCCACAAAACTTTCCCAAACGGAATGGTGTTTTTCCTCAAAACTCGCTCCTCTCGAGCTAAGATAGCCTCAGCTTCTTCCTCACAGAAAATGTCCTCTCTAATCTTATGCAATGGATGATATTTATTGCCCCTCAAAACAGACACATGAAACACATTATGCACATGAGATAGTTATGGCGGCAATGCAACTCTATAAGACACTTCCCCCACTTTCTCCATAACATCAAAAGGTCCAACATACCTTGGACTAAGATTCCTCTTTATACCAAAACACTTCACACCCTTACAAGGTGATACCTTCAAGAACACATGATCACTTGGCTAAAATCCACCAAATTTTCGATGTTGATCAGCATAACTCTTTTGACGAGATCGAGCTTCCTTCAAACTTTCTTTAATTTTCTCCACCTTCTCATTAGTGATTCTAACCAACTCTGGCCCTTCAATGACTCTCTCATCAACCTCATCTCAACAGGATGGTGCCCTACACCTCCTACCATACAAAACCTCAAATGGCGGCATACCGATACTCGCGTGCCAACTGTTATTATACGCAAACTCAACAAAATACAAATACTTATCCTGGTCACCTGTCCACTCCAAAGCACATGCCCTCACCATATCCTCTAACGCCTGGATCGTCCATTCTGACTATCCATTGGTGTGCGGATGATAAGCTATACTAAAATTAAGCCTTGTACCCCAAGCCTGCTGGAATCCCTTCCAAAAACGCGATGTAAATGTCATATCCCTGCTAGAAACTATCGACACAGGCACACCATGAAGTCTAACAATATCTCACTGAAAAATCTCTGCCAACTCATGAACATGACTAGTCTCTTTAAGAGGAAAGAAGTGAGTGGACTTAGTAAGTCTATCAACCACCACCCATATGACATCATTCTTCCTGAAGGTTCTCAGCAAATGAGTCACAAAATCCATAGTAATGTTTTCCCACTTCCAAACTGGAATATCTAACTACCGCAATAGTCCACTAGGCCTCTGATGGTCTATTTTCACTTGTTAACATGTAAGACATTTCCCCACAAATTCAGCTGTCTCTCTTCATTCCACTCCACCAAAAGTGCTTCTTCAAATCCCTATACATCTTAGTGGAATCTGGATAAATAGAGAATGAAGAACTATGAGCCTCCTTCAAAATTTCCTCACGAATCATCGTGTCTGCGGCCACACACAATTTACTACCCAACCATATCACACCCTCATTAGCAACACAAAAATGTTTTTGCTTGCCATTTTCCACCTCAAATCTAATAACATCCAAACCTATATCATTCTTCCGGGCTTCCTTAACCTTTGAAATAAGATTCGGTTCCACTTTCAAACTTGCAATACTACCACCCGATCCCCTAACATACAACTCAACACTCAAGCACTCCAAATTTGAAATTAGGTGCGACTGAGTAATAAATGATATAACACTCCCCAAGTTCTTCCCACTAAGAGCGTCTGCCACTACATTCGCCTTTCCTGGATGGTACTGAATATTTGCATCATAATCCTTAAGAAGTTCAAGCCACCTTCGCTGTCTCATGTTAAGCTCTTTCTGAGTAAAGATGTATTTGAGACTCTTGTGATCAGTAAAGATGTCACAAGTCTCTCCATAAAGATAATATCTCCAGATCTTCAAAGCAAAGACCACTGCTGCTAACTCCAATTCATGGGTAGGATAGTTCACCTCATTGGGTTTAAGCTGCCTAGAGGTGTAAGAGATCACTTTCCCGTGTTGTATAAGAACACATCACAACCCTCTCTTAGAAGCATCATTATACACCTGAAAACCTCCACTACCTGATGGAAACACAAATATTGGAGCAGACAACAACCTCTTCTTCAACTCTTGAAAGCTCTTCTCACTATCATCATTCCACTCGAACTTAATTCCCTTCCTCATTAGCTGAGTTAATGGCAAAGCTATGGAAGAGAAAACCTTTCAAAAAGCGCCTGTAGTAACCTACCAAACCCAAGAAACTCCTCACCTCCGTCACATTGCTAGCTCTGGGACAATTAGTAATAACCTCGACTTTCGCATGATTTAACTCAATTCCCCTACCAGACACAATATGCCCCAAGAATGTCACTTCCTCCAACCAGAATTCACACTTTGAAAATTTTGCAAATAATTTATTTTCCCTCAAGATGTCAAGAACAACGCGTAAATGCTCTCCATTCTCATCTCTACTTCTAGAGTATATCAAGATATCATCAATAAAGACCCCACAAATTTATCCAAATAATCATAAAGGACCCAATTCATCAAATCCATAAATACCGTTGATGCATTCGATAACCCTAAGGACATCACGAGAAACTCAAAATGACCATAACGAGTGCGAAATGCAGTCTTCAGAATATCTTCATCCCTAACTCGTAGCTGATGATAACCTGACCTCAAATCTATCTTTGAAAAGTACTTCGCCCCTTGTAACTGATCAAATAAGTCATCAATGTTGGCAAAGGATACATGTTTCTGACAGTCACCTTATTCAAATCCCTATAGTCAATACACAATCTCATGGAACCATCCTTCTTCTTCACAAACAGCACATGAGCGCCCTACGGAGACACACTTGGCCTGATAAATCCCCTATCCAACAACTCTTGCAACTGCTCCTTCAATTCCTGCAACTCAAGTGGTCATCCGGTAATAAGCCTTAGAAATAGGCTCTGCACATGGAATTAGTTCAATAGTAAACTCCACCTCTCTATGTGGTAGCAAACCTGGTAGTTCATCGGGGAACACATCTTCATACTCCCTCACAACTGGATAATTCTTGATGCGAGGTTCATCCTTCGATGTATCCTTCACGAAATCAAGGTAGCCATCACAACCCTTAGACAATAATTTACTCGCCTTTAGAGCATAAATTAACTTAACCTCCCATTTTGAATGAGACCCTTGGTATACAAATTATGGTTTATCTGCATCTCCAAAGATGTTAGGAATATGTGTATTAGTTTGATGATAAGTTAAGCAAAATACTTAAGTAGAAATCTAGTATTTGTAGCCTCAACGGATAAGACCATCTTGGTTATCCGTTGAAGGAGTAGCTTTACTTAGCTATAAGTTTAGTATTGTAGCACATTTCACTCTCTGGTTTCAAGCTGTAATTCTTAGATGTTGTTAGGAAATAATCAGTCATGTTGACTACTAATGGATGTACAAATATGAGGGCTAATTGTAAATATTTCATGCCTTGTAATTTTGTATAAGTGAAGAAGTGTCAACGGATATTGAAGACCTTCAACGGATAAGAAACAAAGCTTCAACGGATGTCTCTAATGCTTCAACGGATAATATCCATCAACGGATAAGTACTTCAACGGATAAAGACTTCAATTGATAATGCATCAACGGATAAAGCTTCAACGGATAAAGCCTCAACGGATAAGGCATCAACGGATGAAAGCTTCAACGGATGCTTAGTTCATTAACAGTTGATAGTGACAATTCACAAGCTGACAGAGGCACATGGGTTGACAGAGACATACTGGAATGTGGAAGCCTCTAGGAGGAATCAAGAAAATGCAACATTTCCATTCTGATGCAAATAAGGAAGTATTCAAAGATTTACAGATTATCCTAGATTGCATTGGATAGAGAAATGAAGAGAGAACATGTGAAGAATCTTTTCAATTATATTTTACAGTTTGTCTTCACTTGTAAACTTGGTGATATATAAACCAAGTAGCAGCTAGTAATTAGATATGAATTTTCCTGAGCTGTTTAGAAATATCAAAAGAGAAAATCATCTAGTTTGTACTAGGAAGCAACTGTGATTTAATTCTTTGAATCACAGATTTTCTGAAATAACACATCTCTGGTGGAACAACAAATCCACCAGAAAAGTTTTTAAGTTCTTTGTGCTCATTACATTTGTGTTTGAATATATATCTGTCTGCATCAGCTTCAAGCAATCCACACACATTTGATCACTCAAACACTTAGCCTTAGAAACTGCTCAAAACTTGAAAAAGTTTTGAGATTTACATTCAACCCCCCTTCTGTAAATCTCATTGTTAGTCCACTGGGAATAACAATTGGTATCAGAGCAAGCTCTTAACATACAAAGAGTTTAAAGATCTATTCTGCTAACATCATGAGTGCACAGAAGAATCCTCCTGCTACCATCATGAGTAGGAAGGATATTGGTGTAAAGATCCCAGTCCTGGAAAAAGATAATTATCATCACTGGAAAGTGAAGATGCATTTACATCTTCTTTCTCAAGATGAAAGCTACATCAACTGTATTGAAAATGGTCCTCACATCCCTCACAAAGTAGCCACAGCTGCTACTACAACAGTTGCTGTTGGACAGTCCATTCCCAAGCCAAAAGCAGAATGGACTATTGAAGACATGGAAGAAATCCGCAAGGATAAGAGAGCCATGAACATTTTGTTTAATGTCTTAGATCAAGATATGTTTGACAGTGTCATCAATAGCCAAACTGTAAAGGAAGTTTGGGATACTGTACAAATCATCTGTGAAGGTACTGAGCAGGTCAGAGAGAACAAGATGCAGCTTCTTATTCAACAGTATGAATATTTTCACTTTGAAGAAGGTGAATCATTAAATGATACCTTCAACAGGTTTCAAAAACTGTTGAATGGATTGAAGCTGTATGGTAGAGTGTACCAAGTCAAGGATTCCAACTTAAAATTTCTTAGGTCTCTGCCAAAGGAATGGAAGCCCATGACTGTCTCTTTGAGAAATTCTCAAGATTATAAGAACTTCACACTTGAAAGATTATATGGAATTCTGAAGACTTATGAACTTGAAATGGAGCAGGATGAGCTGTTGGAAAAGGGAAAGAGAAAAGGAGGAACAGTTGCTCTTGTAGCTGACAGTGAGAAGATGGAAGCCAGGAATGAGGAGAAGATAATGCCAAGTCTCAAAATTGGCACAAGAAAATCAGAATCAAGCAAGGGTAAAGAGCAAGTTGCTGAGGATGAAGACAATTCCAGTCAGGATGAATCTGATGATATTGAAGAACATTTGGCCTTTCTGTCCAGGAGGTTTGCAAAAATGAAGTTCAGGAAAAACACAAAGTTCACTAAGCCAAACAAAAATATGGTGGACAAATCAAAGTTCAAATGTTACAACTGTGGCATTAGTGGACACATTGCAAGTGAGTGTAGGAAGCCAAATTCTGAGAAAAAGAGATTTGAGCAAGTTGATTACAAAAAGAAGTATTTTGATTTGCTCAAACAAAAGGAAAGAGCTTTTCTCACTCAAGATGATTGGGCAGCAGATGGGGTAAATGAAGATGATGATGTGGAATATGTCAACCTAGCCCTGATGGCTAATTCTGATGAAAATGAAACTAGTTCATCAAGCAACCAGGTAATTACTACTGATCTCTCTCAGCTTTCTAAACATGAATGCAATGAAGCCATAAATGATATGACCAATGAATTATATCATTTGCGTGTTTCCCTTAAATCACTAGCAAAAGAAAACACTAGGATCAAGGAGAATAATGTGTTTTTAAGTGATAGGAATGCTGTGTTAGAGGATCAGGTAATTGAGCTTGAAAAGATAAAACTTAAATGCTTGACTGTTGAGAGTGAACTAGCAGAACCTGTTAAGAAAGTAGAAATTCTTTCTAAACAGTTAGAAAGTGAGCAAGAGGTAATCAAGGCCTGGAAAACATCTAGGGATGTTAGTGTTCAGATTGCAAAGGTTCAGGGAATTGAATCATTCTGTGAGGACGCCTGGAAGAAAAACAAAAAGGAGTTAGAATTAATTGATGGATTGTCAATGGATGTGGAATCAACGGATGATGAAAGTTATCCGTTGAAGGAAGAAAAGGAGCATCCGTTGAAGGCTCATCAATTAAAACAGGCAAGTTCTTTAAAAAATAAAAATCTCAATAAAAAGAATGATTCAACTCTCAAGAACTTTGTCAATGAAGGAGCGAGCACATCCAGAGATGTCAGTAAGGTGAATATAGGACACATAACTTTAGATCAGCTAAAAGATAGGCTTAAGTTGGTTGAGGATAAGAAGGAAACTAAAAGAAAATCTAAAAGAAATGGGAAGGTAGGGATTAATAAACATAACAATTAGACACCTAATAGGTATGCTCCTAGAAAAAGCTGTGTGCATTATAAAAGTGTTAATCACCTATCTGATAATTGCAAATCTGTTAAAAATGCTCCCATGCCTTCAAATCCCTCCATGCCTAACATGTCTATGTCACCTCTGCATGTTATGCCTATTATGTCTCACCAAAATCCCCATACACATTTTGCAAACATGCCATATATTAACAATCCTTATTTTACTGTATTTAGTATGCCTCAAATGCCATACAATATGCCCATGTGGAATAACATGTTTGCACAACCTATGCCTTATCAAATTCAATCAAATGTGTTAAATGATTCTGTGACTAACCCTACACTTCAACCAACCACATCTGAGACCAAGGTTGACCCAAAGTTACCTAAGTCAAAAGATGCAGGAGGAATGAAGTCTAGGAAAAAGACTAACAAGGCTGGACCCAAGGAAACTTGGGTACCAAAATCAACTTGATTGATTTTGTTGTGTGCAGGGACAAAGAAGGAATCTATGGTACTTGGACAGTGGTTGTCCAAGACACATGACAGGAGATTTCACCCTGCTCACAGAGTTTAAGGAGAGAGCTGGCCCTAGCATAACCTTTGGAGATGACAGCAAAGGATTCACTATGGGATATGGCTTGATTTCAAAAGAAAATATCATCATTGATGAAGTTGCATTGGTTGATGGTCTCAAACACAATTTATTGAGCATCAGTCAACTATGTGACAGAGGGAATACTGTTTCCTTCAATTCTGAAGCCTGTATTATCACAAGTAAAAAGGACAATAAAGTGGTTCTAACTGGAGTTAGAAAAGGGAATGTGTACTTAGCTGATTTCAACTCTACAGATGCAGAATCCATTACTTGTCTTCTCAGCAAAGCAAGTCCAGTTGAAAGTTGGCTATGGCACAAGAAGCTGTCCCATTTGAACTTCAAGACAATGAATGATCTAGTCAAAAAGGACTTAGTTAGAGGAATGCCTCTAGTGGAATTCACAAGGGATGGACTGTGTGATGCTTGTCAGAAAGGAAATCAAAAGAAAGTATCATTCAGTAAGAAGCTTGAATCTGCACTTGATGAACCACTACAACTTCTACACATGGATCTTTTTGGACCAGTCAATGTATTGTCAATTTCAAGGAAAAGATACTGCCTAGTGATTGTAGATGATTTCTCAAAGTTTTCATGGGTTTATTTTCTTGGATCAAAGGATGTAGCTAGTGAAATCATCATCAATCATATCAAGCAAGTCAACAATCATCCTGATTTCAAAGTAAGGAATATTAGGAGTGACAATGGAACTGAGTTCAAGAATTCAACCATTAAGTTGTTCTGTGAAGAAAGTGGGATCATGCATGAGTTCTCAGCTCCAAGAACTCCACAACAAAATGGTGTGGTGGAAAGGAAGAACAGATCACTAATTGAAGCTGCAAGGACAATGCTTGAAGAGTCAAAACTCCCAACTTATTTTTGGGCTGAGGCTGTTAACTGTGCATGTTACACTCAGAATATTTCTCTAATCAATCAGGAAAAATGCATGACTCCCTATCAATTATTCAAGAGACGAAAACCAACTTTAAACTTTCTACATGTCTTTGGTTGCAAATGCTACATCTTAAGGAATCAATCTGATCACAAAGGGAAGTTTGATGCAAAGGCTGATGAAGGAATATTTGTTGGTTATTCTGCTGGAAAATCATATAGGGTCTACAATCTAAGAACCAACATTGTCATGGAATCTGTACATGTTGTGTTTGATGATAAAAAGATTGATGGACTAACAGATGAGGGACATCATGAAGGACTCAAATTTGACAACATTGAGATATACTGTGCTGATAGTGAAGATGAGAATGATGAAGAAGGCATCTCAAGAAGAATTCAGAATCTGCCTTTGGATAATGCACAGAATGCTGCATCCGTTGAAAGTCATAATTCAGCTTCCGTTGAAAGAAGCAATGCAGCATCCGTTGAAAGACAAAGTGCATCATCCGTTGAAGTTCATAATGAAGCATCCGTTGATCACAGTCTGTCAACGGATAATCAATTCACTTCATCAGTTGATAGAGCTCCCAATTCCTTTCAAAGGATCAGCAACTCAGGGGGAGTTTCAACAAATCAACATTCTATCTCACATCATGACAATACTGAGGCAACCTCATCTAGGGCTAATCTACCACCTCAAAGGAAATGGACCAAGAATCACCCTTTTGAACTGATCATTGGTGATGCTACATCAAAAGTATAAACTAGAAGGGCTAGTCAAGATGAATATCTGTATAGTAGCTTTCTATCACAGGAGGAACCTAAGAGAGTGGAAGAAGCTCTATTGGATCCATATTGGATTTTAGCAATGCAAGAGGAGCTAAACCAATTTGAGAGGAACAAAGTATGGAAGCTGGTACCCAAGCCAAAGAACAAGAGTTCTATTGACACAAAATGGGTATTCAGAAACAAGATGGATGAAAATGGCATTGTCATAAGGAATAAAGCCAGATTGGTTGCTAAAGGCTATTCTCAACAAGAGGGAATAGATTTTGATGAAACATTTGCTCCAGTTGCCAGACTTGAAGCCATCAGAATCGTTCTAGCCTATACAGCTAATGCCAATTTCAAAGTCTATCAAATGGATGTCAAGAGTGCATTTCTAAATGGGGAATTGGAGGAAGAAGTTTATGTAAGCCAACCCCCAGGTTTTGAAGATCCAAATTTTCCAGACTATGTGTATTATCTGTTGAAAGCACTCTATGGACTAAAGCAAGCACCTAGAGCCTGGTATGAGACTTTGTCAAAGTTCCTTCTAGATAATCACTTCACAAGAGGTACTGTTGACAAAACTCTCTTCTTTAGAAATGTTAATGGCTCTAAGATACTTGTACAAATTTATGTAGATGATATTATATTTGGATCTACAGATGATAAGCTTTGTAAAACGTTTGCTAAATTAATGCAAAATAAATATGAAATGAGCATGATGGGAGAGCTAACTTACTTTCTTGGTTTACAAGTTAAACAAGTTAGTGGTGGAATTTTCATTAGTCAAACTAAATATATTTATGATCTTTTAAAGAAGTTTGACTTAATGGATTGTTCACCTGCAAAAACTCCCATGACCACTGCCACTAAGCTTGAATTAAACAAGGCTGAAAAGTCTGTGGATATTATAAGTTATAGAGGCATGGTTGGCTCACTTTTATATTTAACTGCTAGTAGACCTGATATAATATTTTCTACATGTCTCTGTGCTAGGTTTCAAGCTGACCCTAAAGAATCTCACTTAGTGGCTATTAAAAGAATTTTCAGATATCTCAAGGGGACTCCAAATCTAGGAATTTGGTACCCTAGAGAGTCTGGTTTTGATCTAATTGGCTACTCAGATGCAGATTATGCAGGTTGCAAAATAGACAGGAAAAGCACAACAGGCACCTGTCAATTTCTAGGGGACAAGCTTGTATCATAGTTCAGCAAGAAACAGAATTCTATTTCCACATCAACAGCTGAAGCTGAGTACATTGCTGCTGGTAGTTGCTGTGCACAGATACTATGGATGAGGAATCAATTATTTGACTATGGTCTGATTGTTGACAAAATTCCAATATTCTGTGACAATACAAGTGCCATTGCCATTACTGAAAATCCAGTGCAACACTCAAGAACCAAGCACATTGATATCAAGTACCACTTCATTAGGGAACAAGTGATGAAAGGTACAGTGGAACTTCATTTTGTTCCAAGTGAAAAGCAGATTGCAGACATATTTACCAAGCCACTTGATGAATCAACATTCACAAGATTAGTAAGTGAGTTAGGTATGCTTAATTATTCATAATCTATGTCATCTATATAATCTGTCTTGAAGCCTGAAATGAATTTGCTGCAAGAACAAAGCTGGCTTTAATTAAGACTTATCCTATCAACGGATATTCTCTATCCGTTGAAAGCCAAAATTGCTCTATCAACGGATGTTCATTATCCGTTGAAAGACAAATACATTTCTGGTAATTTTATCCTTCAACGGATAAAATGGTGTTGTTCATCAACGGATAACCATTTCCCTTATCCGTTGAAGTGTCACGTCAGTTACTATAACTGAGTCACAGCCGTTGATTCTTTTACTCAACCGTTGATACAGATATACAGTGTTGTATGTATTTGTATTTAAGGTAGTTTTCAGAATTTCTACAGTTTTATTTATTCTTGAACGGCTGTAACTTACTTAAAAGTATCATTTAATTATTTTATTTACGTTTTAATTCAAGAAAGTATAAAAGCCCAATTGAACTCTTATTCTCACTTTACGCTTTCTTGCAATTCTTATTCTCTTTCTCTCTAAATTCTCAAGTTTTTCTCTGCAACCTCTACTCACAACAATGGCACCAGTAGTCAAAATTATGTCTCAAACAGGATTTGTTTATGAAAAGAATAATTTCATAGCCTTGGTTGAAAAGAATGAAGCCCATTCTGATTATCACAAGATGATGGACTTCATCAAAAACTGCAAACTAAGCTATGCAATGCTGGAAACCCCAACCATCTACTGTGAGGTGATTGAGGAGATTTGGACAACTGCAGAGTTCAACACGACAGATATGACTATTGCCTTCTCTCTCAAAGGTAAGGACTATTGCATTAATTGTGATGATATACAATCTTGCTTTAAGTTGCCTGAGAATAATGCCATGACACCACACACTGATAAAGATGTCTCTGCTATGCTAGATTCCATAGGCTATGCTTTTGATTCTGCTAGTTTAGGTAGTATTATAAGGAAAGGCCTTGAGAAAGAATGGAGTTTTCTTGGAGATGCCTTTATTAAGGTTTTCTCTGGGAAGATTAGCAATTTTGATGCTATCACTTCATCTCTTGTTAATATGCTCTATATGCTAGTTTCTGATAGGTACTTTAATTTTAGCAACTGTGTTATGCTAGAATTAGGTTCCAGATTAGGTAACAAAGCTAATAGACCACATAACATCTACTATGCTAGATTCTTTATGTTATTGGCTAACCATGTTGCTGAAGGTTTGGTTATATCCAATGAGAATAATAAACTCAAATGTTGGGCGCAAGAGAAAAGGGTCCTTGTAGACCTTTTGAGAATGAACCTCAACAGCCAGGTGCCATTGGTATACTTGCCAATCATGAATGCACCACAGGTAAGTGAGGTAAATACTTCTATAACTCCTACTATTTCCAACCCCAATGTTTCTTTGCCTTCTAGTGTGGCTATCGAACCTATGTCTTTGTCCAAACAGGCTCCTACCAAAGCCACCAAATCTAAAGTTTCCAAAGTCAAGTCAAAGAAACCTACCTCTATTGTTTCTCAAAAGACAACAGTTGTAACAACTACCATAAACCCTGAAGGGAGTGAACAGGGTGTGAGTGGTGAGGGGAGGGGTGAACATTAAAAAGCCCCCCAGGATAAGGTGGGAGAGGTGAGTGGTACCCAAACCAGCCAAGCCACAGTCTCTCAAAAGACTGTGGTGGTTCAAAAGGAGTCCAACACATCCCTAGTTGCATCCTCCCAAAAGGTTGTAACTATTGAAAATAGTCCCCAACCAGGGACACAGAACAAAAGAGGGAGGGACACTGAAGCCACACATTCACCATTTAAAGCCTTTTCAAGGAAGAAGAAGGCCAAGACCCTAGTTTCCACACAAGGGACACACACAGCACAGATACATCTACCTGCATCTGTGCCTTCTCAAATTCAGCTTGATGTGATTCCAGCAAATGTGGAATCACAACCCCATTCTCTCAATATAGAAACACACCATTCATCAAACTCTCCAACACCCTCTCTGGATGTGGATATGATATTCACATCAATTCCTGATTCTCCCTCATTAAAACTCAGGGAGGAGCCCCACTCAAAACCAGGTGATCATCATCTTTTAGATGATTTGTTGGATCATCAGCCAATTCTTTCAGATGTAGTTGCAGAATCTGTGTCACCACACTTAAAATCAATCCACACAGATTCAATAATTATGTCACTTTCTATCTCTACATCTTTTCCTTCTTCAACGGATATCTCTCATCCGTTGACAAGTGGTTCTTCAATGGATAAGCTTAACAGCAGTTATCCGTTGATACCATCAGTTTCCACTTCAACGGATATTCCCTATCCATTGATGGTTACTACACACTTAACATAAACAATTCCAACTGTAGAGGACATGGCAACTGTACAATCACTTTTAGGTTTGAGGGAAGGGAGTGATCTTTTGAGTGAGAGGCCGGGTTGCTCCCAGACAAAAGAAGAGGTTGAGAGTCACCATATGCATGCTATTTCTTCCAGCATGGCAAAAGTGAGTGAGAGGAGTGCCACCTTAGAAGGTGAGGGTGAGGGTGTGAGGGTGTGTGTGAGCCAAGGGGAGCCCCTGATGCAAGAACAGAGAGAAATTGAGAGAAAGGCAGGTACAGAAGCTATAAGGGTGGATCCAGCCATTGCTAGTGAGTTAATGAAAGTGGATGATGCAGAAAAGAAAAGACAATTTCAGCAACATTACAAAGCTGTCATTGATAACATTTCCTTGGATGCTGACACTTTTACTCACCCCATTTCAGCCTATCAATTATTGGCTGCACAGGGCAATGTGGAGGCAGAACAGACACTACACATTGTACACACTTCAGAATCTCTTCTCAGAGACAAAGCTGCTGTCAACATGCTGCCTTCTCAAACTGGTGAGCCATCGGAAGAATTTGGAGTAAATTCTAATGATGATGACTCTATTTCTTTGAATGAGAGCATGAACTTAGGGGGAGTAGCAGGCCCAAGTTCTATTCCTGATCTTCCTGAATGGGCATGGGCAAAACCATCAACACCAGGAGAGTTTGGTGTCACTTTGGTCAGACAAGTCATGACAATTCAGAAGGCCCTTCAGGAGACTCAAGATGCTGGTACCAAGGCAATTCTTCAAGCTCATCTGGAATTTTTGCATCTCTTGCAGTTGCAGCATTACCAGCAAAATCTCAGTGTGGATGAGCTCAAGCAAGACATTGCTGATCCGAAATCCTACAATGCTGAGAAATTGGATTCAGTTATACCCTATGGGACTATGCAAGATTTGTTGGGGAGACTGAGGAAAGCATCTGATGCTGACAAGAGGCTGACCAGATTGGAAGATAGGGTTCAAATCATTGAAGACTCTCTGGTCACCATTCTTCAGAATCAACAAACTCAAACAAATCTACTCATGCAGCTGGCAAAAGTACAAGGCTTGACCCCTACCCTTGATGATAACAAAAAGGGGGAGAATAAAGGGGAAGGGGACGGAGAGCCATCTACAACAGTTCAGATTTCTCAAGTGCTAATTCCTGTCATCACAACTTCTCCAACTATTCAAGTCAAAGGAAAGCTAGATGGAATTGATCTAATCCAGATAACAGCAGCTGAATTGCAAGTCAAAGAGCAAAGGAAGAAGATTGATGAAAAGATGCAACTAATATTTGGTTCTACAACTTCTCAATCACAATCTGTGAAGCATAGCACAAAAGTGAAATCAATTATTATGGAACTCAAGCCAGTAGGGAGGCATAAAGATGGAGAAACTTCTTCCAAAGATCTGCAACCTATGGTTCTCAAGCCCAACAACAGATCCAATAAGGACTCTACAAAGAATCCTCTAAAAGAGGTGGATTTTCCTCTTCCAAAAGCTGATGAGGACAAGCTTTTAGGTAGAAGTATTGCATATCTCAAAGAGACCATGCATGAGGCTGTAAGGAGAAACATGGCTATTATCTTCAGAGAGGGAAAGAGCATATGTGTGATGCAAGGACATGCCAAATTCTCAATAGCCAAGAGGGAAGAAACCAAAAGGTTGAAGGAAGAAGCCAAACAGCTAAAGGCTGATAAAAGAGCACAACCAAAGCTTGAAAAATAGCTAAAGTCAAGTCAGGCTGAAGAACAGAAAGAAATTGAAGACAAAGGTGAATATGAAGCTATGGGGGACATGGTTGGTACTGAGATGGAGGAAAGAAGTAAGGAAGAATGGCAGAAAGGGAAAAGAAAGAAGGTCAATGCAAATAGAAAGAAGGTAGATAAGACTGAAGAAACCCAATCAATATCCAAACCACTACCCTCTATTCCTGAACCCATTGTACCTGACCCCTTCATGAACATTCATGGTGAAATAATCATTCCCAAGAAGGAACCAATTGATTGGGACACCATCAAATTGCCCACCTTCCTAACCTCTTCTCCACCATCAAAGAAGCAGAAAAGAAGAATCAAATCAACACCCTCTAAAGCCTCAATAAAATTCACACAGAAGCCTAAGCCTAAACCTCAAACCTCTAAAGATGATTATGTTCACATCTGTGACATAAAAGAATTTTCAGACATTGAACTCTATCTGGATGAGCTGGAGGAAGTAAGGGGAATAACTGCCTAC
Source organism: Apium graveolens (assembly GCF_009905375.1). Classification (NCBI taxonomy): domain Eukaryota; kingdom Viridiplantae; phylum Streptophyta; class Magnoliopsida; order Apiales; family Apiaceae; genus Apium; species Apium graveolens. The sequence goes on from NW_027418121.1 coordinate 81,623, forward strand.
AGACAGCTACCAGAAAGACTAGTGTTCAAATACAAAGGAGCTGGGGAAAGAACATGGCCTCTTCACAGAATTCGGAATGAAGGCTACTCTACCTTGATTAGAGTCTACACAGCCATACAAAGGGATTCTGGCTTTACCAGGACTGCCAAGACTGAGATTCTCAACAAGATTGCCAACATAAGGAAAACTTGGAGGGAGCCCAATGCTTTGCCTAGAACTTTACTCATTCAAGAAAGAGGAATTATAATTCACAGATCACCTCATTGGTTGATGGAGTTCAGAGACAACAAAGGAGTCAGAAGATTTTTCAGAATTGAAGATCATCTAAAGATTGCCAGTAATGAAACTCTCAAGGATATGCAATCTAAGTTAGATATCAATGAAGAAGATGAAGCTGAATTCTACAGACAACTTCAACTTCAAATAGAGGAGAATGATAGGAGGCTAGGAAAGAAAACCAGGGATCAAAGGAAAAGAAAGTAATTTGCTCAGGCTAAAGGAGCACCCTTGGAAACAATGTAATTCTTCAATTCCATCTCAGCATATACATTTTTGTAGCACTTTTGAATTTCTGCTTTATTACAGTTTATATATTTGTTAAGTGTTTTGTTATCATCAAGCTAAACCCAAATTTATGCCTACAGTTCTAGTAGACATAAATAGGGGGAGATTGTTAGGAATATGTGTATTAGTTTGATGATAAGTTAAGCAAAACACTTAAGTAGAAATCTTGTGTTTGTAGCCTCAACGGATAAGACCATCTTGGCTATCCGTTGAAGGAGTAGCTTTACTTAGCAATAAGTTTAGTATTGTAGCACATTTCACTCTCTGGTTTCAAGCTGTAATTCTTAGATGTTGTTAGGAAATAATCAGTCATATTGACTACTAATGGATGTACAAATAGGAGGGCTAATTATAAATATTTCATGCCTTGTAATTTTGTATAAGTGAAGAAGTGTCAACGGATATTGAAAACCTTCAACGGATAAGAAACAAAGCTTCAACGGATGTCTCTAATGCTTCAACAGATAATATCCATCAACGGATAAGTGCTTCAACGGATAAAGACTTCAACTGATAATGCATCAACGGATAAAGCTTCAACGGATAAAGCCTCAATGGATAAGGCATCAACGGATGAAAGCTTCAACGGATGCTTAGTTCATTAACAGTTGATAGTGACAATTCACAAGCTGACAGAGGCACATGGGTTGACAGAGACATACTGGAATGTGGAAGCCTCTAGGAGGAATCAAGAAAATGCAGCATTTCCATTCTGATGCAAGCAAGGAAGTATTCAAAGATTTACAGATTATCCTAGATTGCATTGGATAGAGAAATGAAGAGAGAACATGTGAAGAATCTTTTCAATTATATTTTACAGTTTGTCTTCACTTGTAAACTTGGTGATATATAAACCAAGTAGCAGCTAGTAATTAGATATGAATTTTCCTGAGCTGTTTAGAAATATCAAAAGAGAAAATCATATAGTTTGTACTAGGAAGCAGCTGTGATTTAATTCTTTGAATCACAGATTTTCTGAAATAACACATCTCTGGTGGAACAACAAATCCACCAGAAAAGTTTTTAAGTTCTTTGTGCTCATTACATTTGTGTTTGAATATATATCTGTCTGCATCAGCTTCAAGCAATTCACACACATTTGATCACTCAAACACTTAGCCTTAGAAACTGCTCAAAACTTGAAAAAGTTTTGAGATTTACATTCAACCCCCCCTTCTGTAAATCTCATTGTTAGTCCACTGGGAATAACAAAAGATTACCCTTTTTCCTTGACAATCAATTGTGGCACGATGTTCACTCAACCAATCTATGCCTAAAATAATTAAAATCACGCATCTCCATCGGAAGCAAGTTAACCTTAAAACTTCTATCTCCAACAGCTAGTGGACACTCTCGATACATATAAAAATAACAACAGAATTTCCCATTGGGGTAGAAATAGACATACGAGGATATAATAATGAAGGTGCAATACCAAGATGACAAACAAACGATAAAGACACAACAGAATGGGTCGAACCATTATCAAATAATACATAAGCATCACGTCTACCAACAAGAAGTGTTCCTGAAATGGTACCTGAATTAGCTGTTATCTGATTTGCAGTCAATGCAAACACTCTGGCTGTAGGATTTTGCTGACTTCCACAGCCAACTCCTCCTCCACCAGTGTTGCGCGACACTATACAATCCTTTTCCCTATGGGACATGCTACCACACAAGAAACAAGCCCCAGTCTGTCTGTAACAAGTTCTACCTGGATGATGTCCACCACATGTAGGACAAGGAGCTATTGGAATCATATTGGGGTTTCCCCCCATACACTGAGTAACGGCTCTGCCCCTGTTGACGATTCTGCCATTGCCTAGGCTGCTTCTGTCGCTGAAATTGCTGATTGTGATTCTGAACAACATACTGATTTTGGCCATGGAATGACTGACCACCCCTATTCTTATTCTGTCCGCGCCACTGTCCCTGCTGACCACTCTGACCTCCATACCACTGTGTACCCTGTGCAAAACCCTGATCATCCATAGTCCTCTTACTACCACTGTTAGACCTGGAAGTCCTGAAATCTATGCGCTCCTTCTCAACATCCTTTGCTACATTAGCCTTCTCTTCCACATTATCAAATTTAAAAGAAATTATGGAACCCCCAGATTAGACTTCAACCTCCATTTAAATTTATCAGCCTGCTGTGCAGCAGTCCCTGCAACTATCCCAGAAAATCCATCCAACCTTATAAATCTCGCCATATAATCAGTAATGCTCTCATCATAGTGTTGCACAATGGAATGAAACACCCTCAAATAAGCCTCTCTATCAGTATTAGAGAAGTATTGCTCATAGAATACCTCCTTGAATCCCTGCCATTCCAAAGCCTCTGCATACTACTCTCCTCTAGTAGCTTTCACTCCTCTCCACCACCTCTGAGCATCCCCCTCCAACTTAGACACAGCTAACCTGACCTTCTGAATCTCATCACAACCCAGTGCATCAAAAATCTTTTCGAGATGAATAATCCAATTTTCAGCATCAATATGAGTCGGTGCTACACTAAAAGAGTCGGGTTTCTGCTTCACAAACCTCTCCAGCCATACAAATGGCTCCAACTGATGACCCTGGCCGTTCTGATTCTTATTTCCTTGTCCATTCTGGTTTCCCTCGCCATTCTGATTTCCTTATCCATTCTGATTTCCCTCGCCATTCTGATTTCCTTGGTTTGCCATGGCTTGCTGTATAGCCTGAGTGAAACAGCCCGCACTTCCGGACTATTAATTCTAAAGCAAAACTAAAACTAAAATATAATACAATTAATAATACGAAAATCTATTACAAAGGTGGCTATTACAAATGCGCAACTAAAAGCGGAACTCCAAAGGTCAATCTACTCCAATTCTAAGTCCTCGAACTCCAATGCTAACCAACTTGAATCTTAGACAAAACCTGAAATTGTAAGTAATGAGCTACGAAGCCCAGCAAGAAAACAATCGATCCAACTAGTAGGCCAAGTAACATGAACACATATAACAAAATATGATAATCTATACGATACGATGTACAATATATGAAACAAACACTTTTAATACATATTTTTATTCTTATTCGATACAATAGCACATAAACAACAATAATTTAAAATCCATAACCCATGCCACGACCACTACAACCCGGTGATAACGGTCCTAAATTTTCTGAAAACTGTCACTACAATCCGGTGACTGCGTTCCTAAGTTCATATTCGATATTTTCACAAACCATGGCATAAATCAGAGATCCAAAATTATCGTCTAGACACTACACATACACATCGATACATATTCTGTAACATATAATACTTTCAAATATATTATCACTTGACCCAAATTTTTATAATCAAATATACACACATAACATATAGTTTATAAAACACTAGCAAAATCGATTGAAAACTTACCTCAAAACCTGATCAGATCTGAATTTACTCTTTTTGACCCGCTAAACAATGTTTTCTTGAAAAACCTGAAACACGAAAGTTGTAGAGAACGAAAAGTCCTTTCCGAAAAGTCTAGAATCACTGAATTCTTACTTACGATGAATTTTCTACGAATTTTACAAAATAGCTGATTTATGCTGAAAAGAGCCCTACAAATTTTAATGATTAAAACGAGAAATATGAATAGGGTGTATTTATAATGATACAAAACCCTATATCTTAACCTACAAGTTATCCATATTAGAATCTGATCCAAATTTTAGGCCCATTACTCTAATCAAATTTTAAATCCTAACCCTTGTCTAATTTTAATCCTTTGATAACTATTATTCTATTATTAATCGAATTCCAAAATTACAGGATATTACATACTACCCTCCTTAAAAAGAATTTGGTCCCCAAATTCACAATAATCCTTTACGTCTAGTGTTACTAATCTCCTACAGGTCAAACTTAAACTATGGTCCACATGAACGCATCCTAGGGAATGTACTATTCCCATACCTAATACACTCCGAAAGACATCCTACTCTTGATTCCAACTGAAACAGCCCGCACTTCCGGACTATTAATTCTAAAGAAAAACTAAAATATAATACAATTATTAATACAAAAATCTATTATAAAGGTGACTATTACAAATGCGCAGCTAAAAGCGGAAGTCCAAAGGTCAATCTACTCCAATTCTAAGTCCTCGAACTCCAATGCTAAACAACTCGAATCTTAGACAAAACCTGAAATTGTAAGTAATGAGCTACGAACCCCAGCAAGAAAACAATCGATCCAACTAGTAGGCCGAGTAACATGAACACATATAACAAAATATGAAAATCTATACGATACGATGTACAATATACGAAACAAACACTTTCGATACATATTCTTATTCTTATTCGATACACATAGCACATAAAGAACAATAATTCAAAATCCATAACCCATGCCACGACCACTACAACCTGGTGATAACGGTCCTAAATTTTCTGAAAACTGTCACTACAATCCGGTGACTGCGGTCCTAAGTTCTTATTCGATATTTTCATAAACCAAGGCATAAATCAGAGATCCAAAATTATCGTCTAGACACTACACATACACATCGATAGATATTCTATAATAAATAATACTTTCAAATATATTATCACTTGGTCCAAATTTTTATAATCAAATATACACACGTAACATATAGTTTAGAAAACACTAGCAAAATCGATCGAAAACTTACCTCAAAACCTGATTAGATCTGTATTTACTCTTTTTGACCCTCTAAACGATGTTTTCTTGAAAAACCTGAAACACGAAAGTTGTAGAAAACGAAAAAAACTTTCCGAAAAGTCCAGAATCAATGAATTCTGACTTATGATGAATTTTCTATGAATTTTGCAATACAGCTGATTTATGCTGAAAAGAGCCCTACAATTTTAATGATTAATACGAGAAATACGAATAGAGTGTATTTATAATGATACAAAACCCTATATCTTAACCTACAAGTTATCCATATTAGAATCTGATCCAAATTTTTGTCCCATTACTCTAATCAAATTTTAAATCCTAGCCCTTGTCTAATTTTAATCCTTTGATAACTATTATTCTATTATTAATCGAATTCCAAAATTACAGGATATTACACTGAGCCACTATTTGCCCTATCATCTCAGTAAGCTGAGCGGGTCAATGTGAAAAGGATCATGCCTAGGAGGCATCTACAATATAAGATAGCGAATGAATGAAGATTATGATAACACATATGATGAATCAGTTACAAACAAATTTCAAGATAATGAAGCAGAATGAAATGATAAATAGCATAAAGAAATGAAATTAAACAGGATACCCATCCTATCATCTACTCAAACTCACAGGTCAACCTAATTAGGTTTTTTACAAGAAAGAACCTAAGCTCTGATGCCATCTCTATAACACCCCCTTCTTTAAAATAAAAGGGATATATTACTTAAAATCCAAAGACATGCAAACAGAGCACTAATATATTTTTAATAATAATTTAATAGTTTAAAATCTCCAAAATAATATTAAATCTCCAAATTGTCTAAACCAGTAATATAAATGTAGAAATCTCAAATTAAATAATTAAGACTAGATAATGATAAAGTCCGAAATCCTAATCAATAAATATGGTAGCTTTCCATCACACAGTCCCAAATCCCCCTAAGCACCTACCAGAAAAAGAATACGGCATGAGCCAAACGCCCAGTACGGATTTGGAATACAGTTTATAAAATAAGAGATCGAAAATAATTAATCTACAATTTATAATAAATCAACAATTTTAAAAAAAATAAGTAAGGCTGAAACAACGAGGGGTTAGGATATTTTATACCGAGATAAGAATATATACAAATACACACATCATAGGGTACCTAATGCGTGCAACAGAATGGATAGCGTGTACGCCGTATACAACTTCACCACAAATCAAATCAAAGATCAAACTCTGGGTGCACCCACTTATCCTGAACAAAAATCAAAATGGCCAAAAGCTCTTCCCAAGAGATAATAGAAGGATACGCCGTGACCAATCACAGTGTCACGGAAGTGTCATGTCACTGGTGCCGCAATGACATGGTTGTAGTACCCCTACAGCTGGTTAACTCGGTATACCCTAAATCACACTAAGGGTTTAAAATAAAATATTCTCGCAAAACTTAAAATTACCTGATACAAGTAACTCAGATTTCCAAATCAGAGGGTGTCATAAATAATATTTGAAAACAGAATAAACAGATATTTATAATTTTGCAAATCCATTTTAAAACAATTTTTGGAAGTCAAGGAGATCAAAAGGAATTTTAACGGAACAAACATGAAGTAGAACGGAATAAATCAAATATTTTTAATATCTAAGAGAAGTAGCGCATAATAAAAAGGGACAAAATCCGTACCTCAAATATCGGAACTAAAATACTATCAAAATTCGCAACGATCTTCTAAACTCCCGGCTCTGGACCTAATTATATAAAATATTGTTTAGTGTTTGTTTTTATAACAATTAAAATATTCACTAAATTTAGTTAGTAACTTATTCTTAATATTATATTATATGACATTATAATCACCTGACATGCTGTAACACTACGCACTAGTTCTAGTTTTAATATTACAATCTTACAAGCCAATTATTAATGAATTACTATGAACTAATATAACTAAGTTAGGCCAAGATATGGTGACATATATTTATCAAATATTGTATACCAAGCTTCCTCGAATTACATGGCCACCTTTGGCAAAACTTAGACTAAATAACAATATTTAGATATCGCAAAATACACATACCATCATTAGTACCTAACATTTAAATAATTACATAGTACCATGATTTAAGAGAGAGCATTGCCATGCATGTACATAAACAATTGAAGTAGCTAATATAAAAAAATATATTTTAAAATAAACTCCACATGCCAATTAATTAAAATAATATATACATGATGTACACATGAGATCAAAACAGAGCATGGGTTCATAAGTCCTCTGTTGGTTTAGCAAACGAACTTATAATAACAAACATATACCGTAACAAATTAAAAATTAATATAAAATTATAAATATATATAAATGAACCCTCTCAAACTCAGTGGTAGACTGGTAGTATATATCCCCTAACACCATACAGACTAAGTGATTGAATAGTTTAACACAAAGACAACATAAAATAAGTCATGTAGTGTACCGCACATATGTATTATAATGAAAAATTTAATACTAGAGTTTTATACATGGTATAAGCATTAACACAAGCAAGAGCAAGCTATACAATCATATGAATATTAAATTAGATTTATATTCATGTCGGAGAAACGAAAATAGGAATGCCTTTATCTTTTGTGTAATTAAGAATGACACTACCTCTCGTCTCCTGATCTGCTCACCCGTGTTTCTTCTCTCTGCCCTATTAATTTTTTTTACACGGCTCTCTTCCATCTCTCTGATTTATCTGATTTCATGGTTTAGGGTTTTAATTATAGAACGTACATGTGATACTATATATATATCGAATATAATCACAGACAACCAAATTCTAATAGGACTCCAAAACTCAATTTCATTTATAAACCTTTTCTAAATAAGAAATATAAAATAATTATTTATTCTAATTCTATGTTTTAATTCAAATTCAATTACTATTGTTGTTGTTATTATTATTATTATTATTATTATTATTATTATTATTATTATTATTAAAATTCACATATATTACATATATACCCCCTTAAAAGGATTCCGTCCCAGAATCAAGCGAACTAAATACTCATACCTGAATCGAATAAATGCGGATATTTCTCACGAATAGATTTTTTAAATTCCCATGTAGCCTCTCTTTCCGAATGATTTTTCCACAAAACTTTCACAAACAGAATGGTGTTTTTCCTCAAATATCGCTCCTCTCGAGCTAAGATAGCCTCAACTTCTTCCTTACAGGAAATGGATCGATCTCATGTTATGGTATGAAATAAGAATAAAAAACATAACAATTATTATAACCCAACTTAAATTCTCAACACAACTCTGATAATAAGCATACTACAACCAAACATCTAGTTAAGTTTTACAACTAGTTCAGTTTTAACACACACACACTACTACATAATTTACACCTGAGTGGGTAACTCAAAGCTCTCCTCTTGAATAGGTACCAGCACCCTATGTGTCTGAGGGTCCCGCCTTCTCACACGCTTCCTTGTCGTTCGGGTATGGATAAGCTTCATTTTCTAACTTAACAGAAAGATAAATGGAGTAACAACGAGGATAAGCCAAAATTGCTCAACAAGTCCATAATATGTATATATACAAGTTTCAACAAACGTAAACAAGGTGAATCTGATAAAGAATCAATAAATCTAGGGGTGTGTATTCCGTTCGGTTAACCGAACCGTACCGAATAACCGAAATTATTTTGATTCGGATAACCAAACTTCAAATTTCGATTCGGTTTTCGGTAGTAAAAATTCTGAAATTACATTTTTCGGTAATTCAGTTATTAACCGTGATGAACCGAAAAACCGAATTAATAACCGAATATTTAATGAAAATCTAAAATATTTATTATTTATTAAAACATATGTCTATAATGTCTCATTGTTCTTATCTTCTAAGTTAAACAATAGTCGATACTTACACAACCAAAAAATTACACAGCCATACAGTATACAATCACATGAGCTTAAACCCGATCGATTATGTTCATCTCTTCTCTTCAACGACTACGCAATCTCTTCTCTTCTCTCCTCTCGATGCACCATCAGTTTCTCTAATTCGATTATTAATTGGATTCGATTGATTATACTGTGGTAAATATATTCAACTCTATTTTGAATATATTCGATTGATTGATTACTCGATTTTTGAATATATTCAGTTAAAACCGAATATAATACAGTTCGGTTTTTGGTATGGGTTTTCCCACTATATCGGTTTCGGTTAACCAAAAAAAAGTTCGGTTTGGTTATAACCGAATGCACAACACGCCCTAAATAAAGCAATCTCAACATATAACTGTTTACTTTAGCAGTTAAAAAGGAATTCCGCTAACGACGATCAACAAAAAATTAGACTAAGCACTAGAACCAACATATGTGCTATAACCCGCTTATCAGTCGGGATATAGTATGAATCTATGCCCATCGACATAAACCCACAATAATATAGGGTACCCAGGCCTATTCTGGCATAATAAAATATAGGGTCCATTCCATCTCTGACCCTTTGTTGTAACCATCCAATCCATAAGGTAAGCATCCCGGACAATCAGTAAGCTTTGATGTTGTCCCAACATCATAATATTTTTCTAGTTACGAACATTGCATAAGGAAAATAAGATATGAGAGGGTGCATTCAACTTATCTAGAATATTAGGCAATCTAGTAAGATCCACTATCAAAAGAAAGATAACTGAATTGCAGATAACCCAGAACAAAGGTCATATTTTCAAGATATCAATAAACTATCATAATGAAAGATCAATGAGCATATGCGTACTAGCATAATCAGAATTTGATGTAATAAGAAGTAAAGTATTTCAGCATTCTAAAATTAGAATATGTGACAAAACTTGCCTAGTATGTGATAAAAACAAACTCTATTATTGCTAGTTAACCCTGGCTCATATCGCCTCATCCGACTCATATCTATAAATAAAAGATTACTCGTCTAAAACTTATTGTCAAACTATACGATAACAAATAACTCACAAAACAAATAAAGATGACAATTAGGACTCAACTATGCACATAAATCACATAGCACATAAGTCAAATCATCACACAGGTTCGTAAAATATTTTTAAAATCGAAATGAGATCAATATTCGTATTTTTATAAAATATTTAGCTCGTATAATAATTTTATAAAATATTTAATCCCTATTTTAAAATAATTTGGATCTAAAATAAATAAATATCAAAAGCTGACTCGTTTCCGAAAAATTGATCATTTAAAATAATTAATTATTAATCATATTTTTAATTAATTATTTAAGAAAAATCAGAATTTTAAATAAATCAATTTATTTATTAAATAAATCAATTTATTGATTAATCAATTTATTTAAATAAATAAAAAATTTTAAAATTTGTTTTTAAAATAAAACTCAGAATCAGGTTTTTAAGAAAATAATTGTAGATTTTCGGATCAAAACCGTGTCAAAACTCGGGTTAGAATTCGGGTTAACGGGTCACCGGACCATGAAGAACACGTCGAAATTAATGCAGTTTTCGGCGAGCTTTTCACTATCCGACGAGCTCGATTGCTGCACAAATCATCACGGGTTCGTCCGATTTTTCTCTGTTTTCGTTCACCAACAATGCCGCAACACCGATTCAGCCTCAACGAGAACTACCGACCTCAGCCACGTCATTTCCGGTGAAACAACAGAACGAAGCCGACGACCTTTATCGAGTTCTGGCGATGTCAACCCAAAATAGACACAAAACTTTAATTAAACTATATCAACCGATCCATACAATTGATACACAATCTAAAATCCGGTTTAAATCTACCAAAACGCAATAACCATGTCAGAAAAACCAAGGACCGCAAAAGCGGCTCCGGTTTCCGGTGGCCTCAAAATGGAAAATAGACATAATACGTATTCAGGAAACAGTTTGGGCGAAGCGTATCACCGATCAACATTTTTAACAGTTGGAGTTGGAAGGTAGTATAATTTGGGGATTTTTCCTCTTTTCACATGTTCTGATTGAAGAATAAAATTAAAAGAATTTGAAGAAAAAATAAAAGAATTTGAAGACTGGATCGTTAATTAAGATATCCCCGTCTCAATTTACAATTATTATTTAAAAAAGTGTACCTTTATATGTATATTAAATAGATTAGTAAAATATATATTTTTTATAAAATATCATGGTTCTAAATTTTTAATCTATTTCACAAATCAAAATTTTTTATATCAAAGAAAATTTTATTATCAAATGTATCTTTTATATTTTAATATAAATAAATGTAATTCGCACTGTTATTTAAAAAATGATGAAAATTTAAAACACAGATTACATAATATGATTTACCAAATTAAATTTTTAAAAAAGTGTATTAAAAATATTTAATTTTTATATTTTATTGTTAAAATATGTTGTAGTTTAAAATAATAATAAAAATTTTAATTTGAAACAATTTTTAATTATATAATTCCATTTTATCATATTACGAATTCATAATTATATTAGAGTTTCAATTTAAATCTTACGAAATTGAAAATTCATGTTATATATCCACAATTGCCACGATACAAATTATATAAAGTAATACGGTAGATAAATGATAATGATTGTTTTCATTAGAATAAAATTAGATAAATAAAGTATAAATAAATTAGAATGAATTACTATGTATTTATTAGTATAAAATACTAAAGTAGCTTGTTATTTATGCAAAGCTAGGGTTATTTTTATCTTAATTTTTTTTTAAATTATTTATATTAGATTTTTTACTATTTTTTATAATATTAGTTTAAAACTCGGGACTTTAGAATTTGTTAGTAGAATTGACATGAACACCAACTAAAAAAGAATTTAGCTGGAAATATAATAAAGTATAATGCTAAATAAAAATATAAAAGCAAAGAACAAAACAATCTTTCATGTGTGAAAGCTAAGCTACTTCAGATGGTAATTGGCGTTTTAACAATCTCTCTGTCTGTATGACAGTTTTTCTTTCTGTCAATGACTATATGGGAGGTTTTTAAACACCCATTATTCTTTTCATCAATATAAAATCAATGTCTTCATCATTAAATTACTAAAATCTACGTGGGTATTTATGGCACGTTCTGAAGCATCGTTAGAAGATATGTATGCAAATCTGGTAATCGAAGAAGAAGAGGAGGATGAAATAGTGGTGGCCAATACTGAGGTGGTTGAACATAAACCAACATATATGCTGGTGGTGAAGTTTATAACAGAGAAAGATATCAACTTTCAAGATCTGCAGAATTTAATGGCGTTATTGTGGCGACCCAAAGAAGGAATGGAAGTGTATGAGATGGGAGATCGGAAATACTTGTTCATATTCTATCATAAACTGGATGTGGCAAAGGTTATGGAAGAAGAGCCTTGGTCTTTTGAACAATCGATGCTTGTGCTTCATCAAGTGGAAATGGGGGAAGATCTAACTGTGGTTCAGATACAAGATATGGAAATATGGATACAAATACATGATATGCCAAGGGGATTTGTCTCTGAGAACATTTTAAAAAACATATGTGTATATAGTAACGAGAAAGTATGTCAGATCAGGAACATTTGAAAAAGGTTGGAAACCATATATAAGAATTCAGGTTGCAGTGAATGTATAGAAAGGCCACTGAAACGAAGGTTGAAGATAAAGCGAGAAGGAAACAACTGGAGTTGGCTTCATTTTAAATACGAAAAACTTGGTACATTTTGCTTTGTTTGCCATGTCATAGGACATTCTGAAAGGGAGTGTGATGTTGTTTATGCAAATCCTGAGAAGATGATAGACAAGGCATATGGAAATTGGTTAAGTGGTGCGAAAAATAATATAGGATCGTAGTGGATTCGTAATGCAGGTGGCGGAAAGGATGCATGGGGTGCCCAAAAGCAGCAAGGGCAAACATCAAGCGCCCATGGTGGAAATCAGGGAGATGCGAGATTCACGAGATTGGCGAGGAGGTTGGAAAGATCCTAGTCCAATCACGTGATTTGAGGGAACATAAGATATGGGATTAAATTAAATTAAATGGACAATAAGTAATAGAAGATATCAAATTAGGATACAAGGAATTCAACCCGTCCTGTTCTCGTGTTGTTCTCGTGTTGAGTTATCACGTAACTGTTCATACAACTACGCACTTTCACCAAAAATAATTCCATTCATGGGATCTAAGACCATCCGAAGGAGCACGACCTGATGAAAATCCAAAGTTAGACATTTTAGATGCTTTCAATACATCTTTCAGTGCAGCATCATCAGGATCATTATCACTGTCATCCGAATTGCTGTTGAATGCTTCATGAACATCAGGAATAGAGTCAAGAATTGGATCAACTTTTCCTTTGAGCTTTAAATCAGGATTTGACTTAGAAGGCCCAGTATCCTGTGATGAACCTGGAATAAAAGAACCAAGAATACCTAAATCTCTCTCTTCTTTTAAAGTGATCTACTCACTTCTCACACATATATTACCGTCAATAGTAATATTTGGCTCACTTTTATCACTCTTATCTACCTCTTCTTTTGCCAGTACAGGAGACTGCCTCTCAATATTTATGTTTTTCTCTTGATCTTTTCTAAAAAACTCTCTAGAAAGGCTCAACTCAATAGTAATTGAAGAAATAAGAGGGGGCAAAGAAGAGTGGTCTGTAGTCATATAAATAGAGGTATCCCTATAAACAAGTCTATTTATAATCATGCTATCTAGAAAAGTAGATTGAGAAATTAATGTATCTTTAGAGTGTGATTCTATGGGTATAACTGAAAAATGAGTGACCAAAATCGCTCCTTTGTTGTCCTTAGCAATAACCAGTTCATCGGGAATTACTCTGTCGGGAATAGCTGCATCAGGAATTGACCTTTTGTCAGGAATGGCTTGCTTGTCAGAAAATAACCCCTTGTCAGGATTTGATGTTAAGTCTGTTAGTGTGTGTGCCCTAGAGACAACACTATTATGTTTACATTATGAAACATTTGGATTATTAATTATGATTGTATGGATTATTCTTTAGTAATTTATTATATCTTTATTTTCTGCGATAAAATGTTAGATTAATAAATATCCTTAAAATATGATATGTAAATCTATATATCTAAGTACGTGATTTAGAAATGAGATTATGATAATAGTATTGATATTCCTAAAGGTTCCTAGTCAAGTATTATTGTTAAGGGACGATAATAAATACATTGAAATTAGTGTGTTTGTTGGCTGATGATCACACTCATTGATCATAGGTATGGTGAAACTAAAGTCAGAACACAAACACACGTATTAGATACATGGTGCTGGATTGACCTGTTGTGAGATACTACATGTGTCATAAGTTAATCTCATAGTGATAATGATGTATTGGTCGTTAGACCTGAAATCATTATATTTTTGTATGAGAATTAATATACTTTGATACTATTAAAAGTTATCCTTGATCGGGTAATAATAAAAGTAGACATTGGGTATATATGAACCGTATGAGAAATATGAATGATCTAGATGAGATTTAGCCCTCCTATATTAAATGAGTGATATTATTGGCCTCCTCATTTAGTAAGACTATAAAATGCATGGTCGTGCTGAAATACTGATTTGGTTAATAATTTACTCATTGATCAAGGAAAAAAGGATTAAACATTAACAGAGAATGACACAATGCATGCCTCGAGTTTGATCTATAATATTAGGCTAAAGGGATTATATTACATTATACATTATTCACGAAAGTTTACTTGAATAATTAATTATTATTATTACTTGTGGAGCAATGATGTATTACTAGATGCCACACATTGTTTATAATTTTATTATTAGAAAATAAAATTATTGCCAACATAATAATAACAACTTAAAGGGTCACACACAAAGAACATTTAAAACGGAGTATTATTTAAATTATGAATTTGAATATTTTATTATTATTAATTCGAATTTAATTATTAAATTAATTAAGTGAGACTTGATTAATTGTATATATAATAGAATTTAAATTTAATAATAATATAAACCCAAAATCAGAATACTTGCATAAATATTGAATATGCAAGTATTGAAGTATGTGTAGAAACATAGTGCAGGCATGCTGGGAAGAGGAAGATAGGGGGATTTGATGGGAAAGATAATGAGATGTTGTTCGAAATTGGAAAAATGGGGTGGGGGTTTAGTTCATGAGATGAAATTGAAGATGGGGAAGTACAGAAAGGAAATGCAATGATACCGCTTCAGAAGAGATATAATTGGGATTCACAAAATATGATACCGCACGTTGGCAGTACATGAAACTATTAAAAAGGCAAGATATATTTTGCCATCAAAGAGCCAAACTGTTTTGGCTACGTGATGGTGAGAAAAATATCCAGTTCTTTCATAAATTCGCTTCTACAAGAAAAGAGCATAACAAAATTAAAAAAATTGAAAAATGAGAATGGGGATCGGAAGGAAACGGATGCTAAAATTCAAGAGGTTATCACTAATTATTTCAATAATATGTTATGCAGTACAAGTACAGGAATAAGTCTTCCCGCAAGAATCGAACTTCTAGTTGTTTCAGAAGTGCAGAGCCAATTGCTTGTCAGGCCTATAGTGAAGGAGGAAGTTAAACGTGTTGTGTTTGCTATGCACTCAGATAAATCGCCTCTGATCGATGGATTAAATCCGGGATTTTATCGAGCTTCTTGGGAGATAGTAGGGGAAGATGTGACTAAGTTTTGTAGAACATTTTTCAAAACTGGAGAGCTACCAGCTGAATTGAATCGCACTCTAGTATGTCTAATTCCCAAAGTGAATCAGCCAAAGAAAGTGGCTGATCTTAGGCCTATCTTGTTGTCTAATGTGTTGATGCGAATTTTGTTTAAGGTAATGGGGAACAGGTTAAATCCAACGCTAAATGCTCTTAATTCTGAAAAGCAAAGTGCATTTATTGAAGATCGTTTGCTAACTGATAATGCTTTGATATCATACGAGATCAACCATTACATTCATAGGAAAACACAAGGGAAGGTTGGAGTAGCTGGATTGAAGGTGGACATCTCTAAAGTATATGACCGATTGGAGTGGTCATTCATTGAAATGATGCTTGAAAGGTTTGCGTTTCCTGCTATTTGAATAAAAAGAGTAATGCAATGTATTAAAACAATTTCCTATAGTTTTCAAAAAAATGGTGAAATTTTTGGGGAGGTTGTACCTCAACTAGTAGTATGGCAAGAAGATCCAATCTCTCCGTATCTGTATATCCTTTGTGTAGAAGGTTTGAGTGCAATGATTCGAAAGCATGAAGAATGTGGTCTATTGCATGGGTGTAGATTGCAAATAATGCACCAGTTATCTCTCACTTACTCTTTGAAGACGACTGCTACTTCTTTTTTAAAGAAACAAAGTAAGAAGCACACATATTAAAGAGTGTGTTACAGAGGTATGAAGCATTGCCTGGTCAGATTATAAATTATAATAAATCTGAGATTGTATTCAGTCCTAATACATCTGACGAGGATCGGGTGGAGGTATATGATAGTTTGGAAGTGAGGCAAGTCTAAAAGCCTAACAAGTACCTTGGTATGCCAATGCGTGTTGGCAGAAATAAAACAGAGGTCTTTGGATTTTTTATTGGTCGAGTGCAGCAAAGACTGAAGGGTTGGTATAACAAAGAATTGTCATGCCCTAGGAAGGTAACTCTACTGTCCTCTTCAGCTCAAACACTACCAAGTTTCTGGATGAGCTTATTTTTAATTCTACGTACCATGTGTGAGGAGAATGAAAGAAAAATGAATGCATTCATTCTTATTGGGGAATGGGGTAAATAGTAAGGGAGTGAAGTGGATGTCATAGTGTAAACTGTATGCCTAAGAATTGTGGTGGGTTTGGACTTAGGGAGTTAAGAAAGTTTAATTTATCTATATTGGCTAAACAGGAATGGAGATTACTTAAGGAATCTAACCCATTAGTTTCTGCAGTAATGAAGCCGAAAGATTATCCTAATTCGAGTTTCTTAGATGCTGAAGTAGGAACAAATCCAAGTTACATTTGGAGATGTATATTGGCGTCTATAGAGGTGGTCAAGGCAGGGGCTCGGAAAAGAATAAGGAATGGAAGAGATATATGTGTTTGGGGTGTTCCTTGGTTATCGGAGGTGAATAATGAATATGTAATGACTCCAATGCATTGTGCAGCTACACGATAACACAATATATAGCTTAATGCAGGATGATGAGCGTAGATGGGATTATGATGTCATTAATGACATTTTCCAAAGTTGAGATGTTAAGCTAATTAAGCAAATCCCATTTCTGATGAAGGATACCACAGATTAATGATTTTGGGTTTTAGTGGTATGCCACTCCTCCTCATGATTTTATTACCGATGTTTTAGATCTTGATATTTGAATGCAAGTACGAGTTACTCACAAAAAAAAGCTACTTCAGATGGTTACAAGTTATAAGGGACCTTGATGAGTTGGTTATAAACCAATTGATTTTACAACAACCAAAAAAAGGTTCAATGTGCACTTTAATAAGAGTTTTGAAATAGGCCAGAAGAACTACAGCTCTGCTGCACAAGATACACCAGTCACCCCTGCCACTAGGCTCGCTACTACATCCACTGGATCTGTGCAGAATTGGATGCTCTAGGATCATCAACTATGTCTTTCATTTTTAGTTCAATCCGTTTAAGCGAAGGGGAAGATGGAAGCAAAAGTTTAAGGAACTGAAACTCGGCACGGGAACCAATCAAGTCGTATATTTTAAGGGTTTCAAGCCGAATCATGGGGTCCGACAACATCGCAAGGTCCAATAAGTCCATACCATCACTGCTCTGTACTCCATGATCCTATATACAATGTTAATATAGAATAAGATACAGTAGTGAATAATAAAACCTAATCTCCAAAACTGACAAATTGTCCTGACCAGCCACGAAATAGATTGATAATATAATTATGACCCCATGCGACCAATTATACCACTTTGTAATAGATGAGCTGAGAAACTTTCAAATATAATGTGAATTCTTAAAGAGACATGAGTTCATACTAAATCCTGTTATAGAATGAAGAGAAGAAATAAATATTATTCAAAAGAGCAAAGAAAATTTTTGAGTGAAAGTGAGTAAAAATTATAGTTTAAAGTGACTATCACTTATACAGAGGTTGTGTAAGGTCATCTTTATTGTAGTTAAAAAGATTATGCATAAAATCTAAAGGAGGAAAGTATTATGTATTTATGAGAAAGGGATCTCACACTAGAGTAGGAGCGACCATACAATCAAGGGGAAAATATGATTCCAAATTTAGATTGTGTAGAACTTACTGCATGATGCAGAGTGTAGACGGTACATAAACAAAGGGGTAGATACTCACATTTGGATTAAAAACAGACACTCACCACAATATTAATTTCTATGTGTTGTAAAGGATCTATGAAGGTCTTTCATGTGAGCAACGACTCTTAAATTTTTACACCAAAAAACTTCACTCATGGGTACCAGTACTGATCTATAAAGGAGACTGAGCAGCGGCCTAAGCCAACGCTTAAGCGGAATCGGACCATAAAGTGTATCGATTTTGTACTAAGCACACAATTAAGCATTTTCCAAGATTAAACAGCCTATTTAGGCGGATAACCGGTCATTGAGTGTATTACATGATCAAAGAGATGTAGAGCTGCTGATTTTTTGGTTTCAAAAGATTAATATTATTTAATATATAACAATAATCAGAATCAAAATTAAATTGCTTTTTTTTTGTTATGAACATTTAATGTTTAGATTCTTTTCACTTCACTGTAATCTAAATTTTAATTTCACTTATTACATTTTATTAAAAATTCAAATATATATTGCTATACCACTTAAAATTAAGTGTACCCTTAACCTCTAGAAAGTCCTTCCGTTGCTCGCAGCTGCTTAGTGCTTTTTAAGAACACCTATAGATACTTCTCAAGAAGTTGAAGATTTTGGGTACTAATAAATTGTTAATGTCAATTGCACAACCTTATATGTCAACTCAAACCTGAGAACATAATTGGAAGTGTATTGTTCTCTCTAGTGCATATGAAGATTTGGAACCTCTTTCCATCCCTACTTTTTTCCTTTTAGAGGGTAATTCTTTTGAGTAAGGTCAATTACACAACTTCAAATACTTATATGCACATTTTTCTAGGAATATCCGCTAGACTAAGCATTCGAGAGGGGGGCTTTTAGGGTGTTTCATTCTTTTCTCTTCTCTTAGGCCTGTTTTGGGCTATTTTTTTTTTTAGATTATATGGGTCCTAGTCAGAATACAGTTAGGTTACATGTCCGACATTGAGTGTAATAAAATATACGTTACAGTGTAGGTTTAAAGCATTTATTCTTGAATAAAATTCATTCCTTGCTTAATTAAGTTCTTTCCAGATAGGAGAGGGAAAAACATATGGGGTATGTTTTGTGAATTATACTTAGTTACAAGTTGAAACACAAAAACATCTACGGTCATATTTATATGCAGCCAATATGGTATATTCAGTATTCTAAAATATCTACTATTTGATAACATAATTTGTCCATTGATAAGAAAATCTGTTTATTCCAAGTCTATATCTTAGGATTATGATAAGATTGGGAAAAAAAGTTCTCACTAGATCGATGTCAAGAGTGTGCAGATAAGGTGAACTTCTGACCAAACAAAGAACATGTTGAATTTGAATCAAATCATATAATTCAATACGGTGAAGGTACAGATATTTCAAGTTCTCGATAGCTCTCGGAAACTTCTTCAAAATAGCTGCACCTGATTCAAGAATCTACATACAAACACATATATATCTGAGTATATTGGAAAAAAATAGATTTGTAAGATGTTTAGTTGCAACAACTAATTATATTAGTTAAATAACAATTTTATTACTAGTAGGATATTAAAGATTACCTTGAGGAAGAAGCCATCAAGGAAAAGAGAACTGAGTCTAGGCATATTGCAAAGTAGCTTGTTTAAAGTAATCATTTCCGTACCAGAACTTGGCACTTCATCCATCCCAAGCCTAAGAACTTCCATCTTTTGGGTGCATTCAAACCACTGCCAATCAATATCTTCACTGTCAATGATACTCAAGAAAGTGAGATTGTTTTCACGTTTAAATTGGCGTCCCAAATGTTCAATCCCAGTACAGATTTCCATTTCCAATTCATTGAGTTGAGTGCCGAATGACATGTCAGCATTAATTGTGACATACACAAGTTCAACACTAATCAGGTTACGAAATCCTTCAAATACAAGGGGTGGATTTAGTATGCAGTTCATGAGGGTCAAATGAGTTAATTGCGAACAAGAAAAGAAATGAGAGGGCACAATGCAGGCATCTTGTGATTCATTAAGAAGCTCCAGTTTCCTAACACCACTGTTTGCTATGTTTTTAATCCATGTAACCATATCTTGACTTTGATGAATAGGTAGGTCTCGAGGAATGCAAAGAAGGAAATCCAAAACTGGGCCTCTATGAGCTGAAAATATATCAGTAATGATTCTGGAAACTTCTAATATTTTACTTTGTTTATCTAACTCGGAAAATTTCTGAGAAACCAATTGCCAGATAAAATGTTCATCCAAATGTAGTCGGGGGTGCATTCCCCACACATTCCTCCATGTTTTGGAGAAAACACTTGTCCTTGCTGCATCATGAGTCGGTAAGCGTTCTAGGATCAAGTCCATTAAGCTTGTGGGCAAGCTGCTTATCCTATCGAATGCTGCCCTTCTATTTTCAAATTGCCTAGTTTTCGAATCACTAGCCATAAGTCTGAACACAGAAACAGGCAGGGACACAAAAAATTAAAAGGATCCTACATACAAGTAGTAAATAAATTGCTCGCTGCACAAAGTCACAAAATCTGAAAGCATAAGATTTTGCTACATATATCAACTAATAAAAGTTGATTTAACATGTTTTGAAAAATCGTGCTTCGACTGAAGTTTGTCATTCCACTGGAAAAAAAATTGAAACTGTTCTGTATGGTTAAAGAAAGGGACGGGACTAATGCTGGTGTTGTGTCTTCCCTACAAGCTTCCAGGTCAACCAGATGGGGTGCTGCTTCAAAATAAATATTACCCGGTGAAGGCTTTATCTTATGAGTATATTTAAGAAAAATGACCAAAATACCTTATTTTAAATATTTTTTTTGCACAAAATACCCATTCTGGAAAGGGTGAAAGATCAAAATAACCACTATTTGGGTAGATTGCCCAAAATATCTATTGAGGGGATGTTCCGCCCTTTTTACCCACTGAATACGCATGTGACACTACAAGAAAACAGGACAAAACCGACCGTAAAAAACGGTCCGTTAAGAGGCAAAACGGTCGGTTAAAAGGTTGATAACCGACCACGAGGGGTGGTCGGTTTTAGCCTGGTCGGTTATGACCTTTGGTCGGGTTTAAGCCTCATAACCGACCAACACAGTGGTCGGTTAAGTGCCTGGGCATTTTACTAAAATGTGGTACAGTGACACACGTGTGTACACGTGTCGCCACGTCACTGAGTCATAACCGACCGCAGGTGGTCGGTTATGTCTATTTCTAAATGTTGATTGGAACTCATAACCGACCGTGATCAAAGTGTGCACATCGGTTGGTTTTATTTCAGAAGCTAACTTAAATTTCATAACTGACCGTCTTAGAACCGACCACCCTCTAAAGAAGACGGTCGGTTATGTCTATTTTTAAAATGTTGACTGGAACTCATAATCGACCGTGGTCAAAGTGTGCACATCGGTCCGTTTTATTTCAGAAGCTAACTTAAATGTCATAACCGACCGTCCTAAAACCGACCACCCTCTAAAGGAGACGGTCGGTTTTATGAAGAAGGTGGTCGGTTATGTCACCTGACGGTCAGTTTTCTGGGTTTTGTAATGGTCAAAAGTGGTCGGTTATGCCTATTGTCGGTCGTTTTTAAGGTCTGATTTTAAAAAAAAAAATTGCAGGTTTTTGTGCAGCCCTTGGATACCAAACCAAATCAATACACAAATCCAATCCAATCACAACGAAACAACCAAAACAAACAACAATGATAATCATTAAACTATACTACTCAAAATCATTCGCAAAAACTAGTAAATTTCATAATTAAACCATAGTAATTAAATCCAACGCAAACATTCACAAACTCCGATAACCAGAGGATTAAACCGTATCATTACATCATTATAGTCTTAAAACCATCACAACGTATTATATTACATCCCATAACCATCAAATTACAATAGTCTTAAAACCGATCAATATAAACTAATCCGACAAATCAACATCGGATGATCCACCGCCATCACCACCGCCATCACCACCGTCATCACCGCCGCCATCACCGCCGCCATCATCAAAGTCCTCATCATCGGAGGTCTCATCCTCGGACGTGTAATCCTTATCGACTTCCATAGCACGCCGACTTCCATAACAAGTTTAATTAAACTAGTTAAAAAGAAGAAACAAAATTTACATGTGAATGAAAACAATAAATAAACAAGAAGGTCAAAAATTATACCTCCGCAACACGAGCTTCCATCTTTTGGACGATATCTTCAATCAAGGAGCCCACGATATGCATGATCTCGCCACCGATAAGGTTATTCCATTACAACGTTTGGCTAGGATCGGAGGATGGATCCGAGGCCTCAAGAGCGGTACGTGCGAATGTAGCTATTTCCGCATCGAAAAGTTGGCGAGCAAACCGATTTGGATTAGCACGGATCTCTGTAAGCACATTCCTCACGATGGCAAGATATACATTGTCGGGGATGGCTTCACGTTGTCTCGGAGAGGATGAGGATGAGCCGGCTTCATTCCGTGTGGAATCTCGGTACCGGGTAGCAAGTGTAGGGAAGAGATCGGTGGCCCGATCATTGGGGAACCCCACCACATAATTCTTTTTCGGCTCTGTACCTTGGGGGACCTTCAACGATTCCATCCACCAATCCCACGGCTCATCCCGATCACCCGTTTGTGTAACCTCCACGGGCATGCGCTCGAGAATGGCGACATATCGTTCCTACAAGTTCATTTAAAATAATTAACGATGCATTTAAAATAAAATAAAAATACGTATAAAATCACATATAAAAATGCATTTAAAATCACATAAATACATATAAAATCACATATTAAGGATGCATTTAAAATCACATAAAAATGCATATAAAATTACATATAAAAATGCATTTAAAATCACATAAATACATATCAAATCACAGATTAACCCTCATTTAAAATTACATAAGAATGCATATTAAATCACATAAAAATGCATTTAAAATCACATTAAAATACATATAAAATCACATATTAAATAAGCATATAAAATCACATTAAAATGCATTAAAATCACATTAAAATACATATAAAATCACATATTAAAGGTGCATTTAAAATCACATAAAAATGCATATAAAATCACATAAAAAATGCATTTAAAATCACATTAAATACATATAAAATCAAATATTAAAGATGCATTTAAAATCACATAAAAATACATATAAAATCACATGAAAATACATATAAATTCACTTATTAAATATGCATTTAAAATCACATAAAAATGCATATAAAAAACATAAAAATGCATTTAAAATCACATGAAAATACATATAAATTCACTTATTAAAGATGCATTTAAAATCACATAAAATGGTCATAAAAGTACATAAAAATTATCGCAATACGCATGGCGGCCGGTGTAGTGTAGACGGGATTTTCCGGATCGGATCCAACTTTCCTATGACATTTATCCCACACCTCGAGTCTCGTCGGCTTTTTCTTGTTCTTGTTCGTCATTACCTTTCAAAATATTAAATAACTTATATTAGCACGTCCTAATAATTAGTTGATTATATTAAATATGGTAAACGTGTATGTATGTGTGTGTGATGGAATATAATAATATTACCTCCCGAACTTTATTGAATGACCTTGCACTGGCACTATGCAATCTTTCAACTTGTTGTCGGTTGGTGGATCCAACCGATGACCGATGCAAGTGTCCTTCATTGTTCTCCCAATACTACAAAAGGTCCTTCTAAAAAGGAACGGACCAATAAAGCGGCTTCAAAGACAACTTGCTCACACCCTCCTCCTTTGCTTTTCGCTCCACCCTCTTCTTAAGCTCGTTCAAAGTCCTTTTTATCGTCACTTTAATGTGATCTTCCACAATTTTTCGAGCCTTTGAACGGCTTTGCCCCTTAAGATGCCTATAAAATTTCTAAAATTGTAAAAAAAAACGAGGATAAATGCATCATAAAATCATGAAATAAATGACAATTACAAAAAAAATAACTTACTTGAAACTCCTCGACTCTTGCATTCAACCAACCCGGGTGACGTTCTTCGATATCGGTATACGTGTAACACCTAAGATGCCACTTCTCCCGAATCATAGCAAAAAGCATTTTCTTAGCCGTATTATCTTAAATACTATATTTAAACAAAAGAAAATAATAAACATTAATAATTCACATAACAATATTGAACAACACCAAAAATATAAACATATAGGAATAATGCAATTTAAAAACTTTTTAACTTACTGTCCATCGGAGATATCAATGCGATATGGCTTCAATGGCGGTTTCTCTCCATATATGCCACTCGAATGTGATCGAGGCAGTCTTCCTCGCCATTCTCGCTCCTCCGTATTTGTCATGTGCCGAGTCAGATCATTCGGGTCCGAATCTGAATCCGTCGGCTCATCCTGCAAATGCAAATTCCCTCCTTTGCCCTTTGCACCCTTGCCCTTACCCTTCTTACTCGCGACTTTGGCCTTTCCCTTGGCCTTTTCCTTTCCCTTGTCTTTTTATGGCTCCTTGTCTTTCCCCTTCCCTTTTTTCGCCATTGTCAACACCACAAGACTTATCATAACCAATGTCAACATCCAAGCAAAAAGATCCTAAAATAAATAATAAAATATATTAGCCAATATGAAAACAAACAAATCGATGAAACGACTTGCATTAGTAAATCACATTACATAAAAAAGCATTTAAAATCACATAAAATGCATATAAAATGCATATAAACGTATCCATTTCACAAATTAACGATAAAAATAAACACAACTAATTAGAGCATTATTTAATTACGTAAATTAAATAATTAAATCATCTTAACCTATATATACAATAAATTATCCATTTTCGAGTACGGATCATGTTTACAAGAGCAAACCCCTACAAATTAACCCTAAAAATACATTTATACTTCTACCTAAACATAAACAAACCGACAAAACCCTAAAATTTATACTTGTACATATATTCAACAAATTGACAAAACCGACGAATCTTTTACATGCAAAATTTTACATGAAAACTGAAAAATCATATGAACTTCAATTTAATTGAGAATTATCCATTTCGAGTACTTTTATGTGTTAAAACTTAACCCTAAAAATACATTTATACTTCTAAAAAGAGTAAACAAACCAACGAAACACCCAAAAATTATGACTTTAACCTATATTAAACAAATTGACATAACCGACGAATGTTTAACATGCAAAACTTTACATAAAAACTGAAAGAACATGGCCTCTTCACAGAATTCGGAATGAAGGCTACTCTACCTTGATTAGAGTCTACACAGCCATACAAAGGGATTCTGGCTTTACCAGGACTGCCAAGACTGAGATTCTCAACAAGATTGCCAACATAAGGAAAACTTGGAGGGAGCCCAATGCTTTGCCTAGAACTTTACTCATTCAAGAAAGAGGAATTATAATTCACAGATCACCTCATTGGTTGATGGAGTTCAGAGACAACAAAGGAGTCAGAAGATTTTTCAGAATTGAAGATCATCTAAAGATTGCCAGTAATGAAACTCTCAAGGATATGCAATCTAAGTTAGATATCAATGAAGAAGATGAAGCTGAATTCTACAGACAACTTCAACTTCAAATAGAGGAGAATGATAGGAGGCTAGGAAAGAAAACCAGGGATCAAAGGAAAAGAAAGTAATTTGCTCAGGCTAAAGGAGCACCCTTGGAAACAATGTAATTCTTCAATTCCATCTCAGCATATACATTTTTGTAGCACTTTTGAATTTCTGCTTTATTACAGTTTATATATTTGTTAAGTGTTTTGTTATCATCAAGCTAAACCCAAATTTATGCCTACAGTTCTAGTAGACATAAATAGGGGGAGATTGTTAGGAATATGTGTATTAGTTTGATGATAAGTTAAGCAAAACACTTAAGTAGAAATCTTGTGTTTGTAGCCTCAACGGATAAGACCATCTTGGCTATCCGTTGAAGGAGTAGCTTTACTTAGCAATAAGTTTAGTATTGTAGCACATTTCACTCTCTGGTTTCAAGCTGTAATTCTTAGATGTTGTTAGGAAATAATCAGTCATATTGACTACTAATGGATTTACAAATAGGAGGGCTAATTATAAATATTTCATGCCTTGTAATTTTGTATAAGTGAAGAAGTGTCAACGGATATTGAAAACCTTCAACGGATAAGAAACAAAGCTTCAACGGATGTCTCTAATGCTTCAACAGATAATATCCATCAACGGATAAGTGCTTCAACGGATAAAGACTTCAACTGATAATGCATCAACGGATAAAGCTTCAACGGATAAAGCCTCAATGGATAAGGCATCAACGGATGAAAGCTTCAACGGATGCTTAGTTCATTAACAGTTGATAGTGACAATTCACAAGCTGACAGAGGCACATGGGTTGACAGAGACATACTGGAATGTGGAAGCCTCTAGGAGGAATCAAGAAAATGCAGCATTTCCATTCTGATGCAAGCAAGGAAGTATTCAAAGATTTACAGATTATCCTAGATTGCATTGGATAGAGAAATGAAGAGAGAACATGTGAAGAATCTTTTCAATTATATTTTACAGTTTGTCTTCACTTGTAAACTTGGTGATATATAAACCAAGTAGCAGCTAGTAATTAGATATGAATTTTCCTGAGCTGTTTAGAAATATCAAAAGAGAAAATCATCTAGTTTGTACTAGGAAGCAGCTGTGATTTAATTCTTTGAATCACAGATTTTCTGAAATAACACATCTCTGGTGGAACAACAAATCCACCAGAAAAGTTTTTAAGTTCTTTGTGCTCATTACATTTGTGTTTGAATATATATCTGTCTGCATCAGCTTCAAGCAATTCACACACATTTGATCACTCAAACACTTAGCCTTAGAAACTGCTCAAAACTTGAAAAAGTTTTGAGATTTACATTCAACCCCCCCTTCTGTAAATCTCATTGTTAGTCCACTGGGAATAACAAAAGATTACCCTTTTTCCTTGACAATCAATTGTGGCACGATGTTCACTCAACCAATCTATGCCTAAAATAATTAAAATCACGCATCTCCATCGGAAGCAAGTTAACCTTAAAACTTCTATCTCCAACAGCTAGTGGACACTCTCGATACATATAAAAATAACAACAGAATTTCCCATTGGGGTAGAAATAGACATACGAGGATATAATAATGAAGGTGCAATACCAAGATGACAAACAAACGATAAAGACACAACAGAATGGGTCGAACCATTATCAAATAATACATAAGCATCACGTCTACCAACAAGAAGTGTTCCTGAAATGGTACCTAAATTAGCTGTTATCTGATTTGCAGTCAATGCAAACACTCTGGCTGTAGGATTTTGCTGACTTCCACAGCCAACTCCTCCTCCACCAGTGTTGCGCGACACTATACAATCCTTTTCCCTATGGGACATGCTACCACACAAGAAACAAGCCCCAGTCTGTCTGTAACAAGTTCTACCTGGATGATGTCCACCACATGTAGGACAAGGAGCTATTGGAATCATATTGGGGTTTCCCCCCATACACTGAGTAACGGCTCTGCCCCTGTTGACGATTCTGCCATTGCCTAGGCTGCTTCTGTCGCTGAAATTGCTGATTGTGATTCTGAACAACATACTGATTTTGGCCATGGAATGACTGACCACCCCTATTCTTATTCTGTCCGCGCCACTGTCCCTGCTGACCACTCTGACCTCCATACCACTGTGTACCCTGTGCAAAACCCTGATCATCCATAGTCCTCTTACTACCACTGTTAGACCTGGAAGTCCTGAAATCTATGCGCTCCTTCTCAACATCCTTTGCTACATTAGCCTTCTCTTCCACATTATCAAATTTAAAAGAAATTATGGAACCCCCAGATTAGACTTCAACCTCCATTTAAATTTATCAGCCTGCTGTGCAGCAGTCCCTGCAACTATCCCAGAAAATCCATCCAACCTTATAAATCTCGCCATATAATCAGTAATGCTCTCATCATAGTGTTGCACAATGGAATGAAACACCCTCAAATAAGCCTCTCTATCAGTATTAGAGAAGTATTGCTCATAGAATACCTCCTTGAATCCCTGCCATTCCAAAGCCTCTGCATACTACTCTCCTCTAGTAGCTTTCACTCCTCTCCACCACCTCTGAGCATCCCCCTCCAACTTAGACACAGCTAACCTGACCTTCTGAATCTCATCACAACCCAGTGCATCAAAAATCTTTTCGAGATGAATAATCCAATTTTCAGCATCAATATGAGTCGGTGCTACACTAAAAGAGTCGGGTTTCTGCTTCACAAACCTCTCCAGCCATACAAATGGCTCCAACTGATGACCCTGGCCGTTCTGATTCTTATTTCCTTGTCCATTCTGGTTTCCCTCGCCATTCTGATTTCCTTATCCATTCTGATTTCCCTCGCCATTCTGATTTCCTTGGTTTGCCATGGCTTGCTGTATAGCCTGAGTGAAACAGCCCGCACTTCCGGACTATTAATTCTAAAGCAAAACTAAAACTAAAATATAATACAATTAATAATACGAAAATCTATTACAAAGGTGGCTATTACAAATGCGCAACTAAAAGCGGAACTCCAAAGGTCAATCTACTCCAATTCTAAGTCCTCGAACTCCAATGCTAACCAACTTGAATCTTAGACAAAACCTGAAATTGTAAGTAATGAGCTACGAAGCCCAGCAAGAAAACAATTGATCCAACTAGTAGGCCAAGTAACATGAACACATATAACAAAATATGATAATCTATACGATACGATGTACAATATATGAAACAAACACTTTTAATACATATTTTTATTCTTATTCGATACAATAGCACATAAACAACAATAATTTAAAATCCATAACCCATGCCACGACCACTACAACCCGGTGATAACTGTCCTAAATTTTCTGAAAACTGTCACTACAATCCGGTGACTGCGTTCCTAAGTTCATATTCGATATTTTCACAAACCATGGCATAAATCAGAGATCCAAAATTATCGTCTAGACACTACACATACACATCGATACATATTCTGTAACACATAATACTTTCAAATATATTATCACTTGACCCAAATTTTTATAATCAAATATACACACATAACATATAGTTTATAAAACACTAGCAAAATCGATTGAAAACTTACCTCAAAACCTGATCAGATCTGAATTTACTCTTTTTGACCCGCTAAACAATGTTTTCTTGAAAAACCTGAAACACGAAAGTTGTAGAGAACGAAAAGTCCTTTCCGAAAAGTCTAGAATCACTGAATTCTTACTTACGATGAATTTTCTACGAATTTTACAAAATAGCTGATTTATGCTGAAAAGAGCCCTACAAATTTTAATGATTAAAACGAGAAATATGAATAGGGTGTATTTATAATGATACAAAACCCTATATCTTAACCTACAAGTTATCCATATTAGAATCTGATCCAAATTTTAGGCCCATTACTCTAATCAAATTTTAAATCCTAACCCTTGTCTAATTTTAATCCTTTGATAACTATTATTCTATTATTAATCGAATTCCAAAATTACAGGATATTACATACTACCCTCCTTAAAAAGAATTTGGTCCCCAAATTCACAATAATCCTTTACGTCTAGTGTTACTAATCTCCTACAGGTCAAACTTAAACTATGGTCCACATGAACGCATCCTAGGGAATGTACTATTCCCATACCTAATACACTCCGAAAGACATCCTACTCTTGATTCCAACTGAAACAGCCCGCACTTCCGGACTATTAATTCTAAAGAAAAACTAAAATATAATACAATTATTAATACAAAAATCTATTATAAAGGTGACTATTACAAATGCGCAGCTAAAAGCGGAAGTCCAAAGGTCAATCTACTCCAATTCTAAGTCCTCGAACTCCAATGCTAAACAACTCGAATCTTAGACAAAACCTGAAATTGTAAGTAATGAGCTACGAACCCCAGCAAGAAAACAATCGATCCAACTAGTAGGCCGAGTAACATGAACACATATAACAAAATATGAAAATCTATACGATACGATGTACAATATACGAAACAAACACTTTCGATACATATTCTTATTCTTATTCGATACACATAGCACATAAAGAACAATAATTCAAAATCCATAACCCATGCCACGACCACTACAACCTGGTGATAACGGTCCTAAATTTTCTGAAAACTGTCACTACAATCCGGTGACTGCGGTCCTAAGTTCTTATTCGATATTTTCATAAACCAAGGCATAAATCAGAGATCCAAAATTATCGTCTAGACACTACACATACACATCGATAGATATTCTATAATAAATAATACTTTCAAATATATTATCACTTGGTCCAAATTTTTATAATCAAATATACACACGTAACATATAGTTTAGAAAACACTAGCAAAATCGATCGAAAACTTACCTCAAAACCTGATTAGATCTGTATTTACTCTTTTTGACCCTCTAAACGATGTTTTCTTGAAAAACCTGAAACACGAAAGTTGTAGAAAACGAAAAAAACTTTCCGAAAAGTCCAGAATCAATGAATTCTGACTTATGATGAATTTTCTATGAATTTTGCAATACAGCTGATTTATGCTGAAAAGAGCCCTACAATTTTAATGATTAATACGAGAAATACGAATAGAGTGTATTTATAATGATACAAAACCCTATATCTTAACCTACAAGTTATCCATATTAGAATCTGATCCAAATTTTTGTCCCATTACTCTAATCAAATTTTAAATCCTAGCCCTTGTCTAATTTTAATCCTTTGATAACTATTATTCTATTATTAATCGAATTCCAAAATTACAGGATATTACACTGAGCCACTATTTGCCCTATCATCTCAGTAAGCTGAGCGGGTCAATGTAAAAAGGATCATGCCTAGGAGGCATCTACAATATAAGATAGCGAATGAATGAAGATTATGATAACACATATGATGAATCAGTTACAAACAAATTTCAAGATAATGAAGCAGAATGAAATGATAAATAGCATAAAGAAATGAAATTAAACAGGATACCCATCCTATCATCTACTCAAACTCACAGGTCAACCTAATTAGGTTTTTTACAAGAAAGAACCTAAGCTCTGATGCCATCTCTATAACACCCCCTTCTTTAAAATAAAAGGGATATATTACTTAAAATCCAAAGACATGCAAACAGAGCACTAATATATTTTTAATAATAATTTAATAGTTTAAAATCTCCAAAATAATATTAAATCTCCAAATTGTCTAAACCAGTAATATAAATGTAGAAATCTCAAATTAAATAATTAAGACTAGATAATGATAAAGTCCGAAATCCTAATCAATAAATATGGTAGCTTTCCATCACACAGTCCCAAATCCCCCTAAGCACCTACCAGAAAAAGAATACGGCATGAGCCAAACGCCCAGTACGGATTTGGAATACAGTTTATAAAATAAGAGATCGAAAATAATTAATCTACAATTTATAATAAATCAACAATTTTAAAAAAAATAAGTAAGGCTGAAACAACGAGGGGTTAGGATATTTTATACCGAGATAAGAATATATACAAATACACACATCATAGGGTACCTAATGCGTGCAACAGAATGGATAGCGTGTACGCCGTATACAACTTCACCACAAATCAAATCAAAGATCAAACTCTGGGTGCACCCACTTATCCTGAACAAAAATCAAAATGGCCAAAAGCTCTTCCCAAGAGATAATAGAAGGATACGCCGTGACCAATCACAGTGTCACGGAAGTGTCATGTCACTGGTGCCGCAATGACATGGTTGTAGTACCCCTACAGCTGGTTAACTCGGTATACCCTAAATCACACTAAGGGTTTAAAATAAAATATTCTCGCAAAACTTAAAATTACCTGATACAAGTAACTCAGATTTCCAAATCAGAGGGTGTCATAAATAATATTTGAAAACAGAATAAACAGATATTTATAATTTTGCAAATCCATTTTAAAACAATTTTTGGAAGTCAAGGAGATCAAAAGGAATTTTAACGGAACAAACATGAAGTAGAACGGAATAAATCAAATATTTTTAATATCTAAGAGAAGTAGCGCATAATAAAAAGGGACAAAATCCGTACCTCAAATATCGGAACTAAAATACTATCAAAATTCGCAACGATCTTCTAAACTCCCGGCTCTGGACCTAATTATATAAAATATTGTTTAGTGTTTGTTTTTATAACAATTAAAATATTCACTAAATTTAGTTAGTAACTTATTCTTAATATTATATTATATGACATTATAATCACCTGACATGCTGTAACACTACGCACTAGTTCTAGTTTTAATATTACAATCTTACAAGCCAATTATTAATGAATTACTATGAACTAATATAACTAAGTTAGGCCAAGATATGGTGACATATATTTATCAAATATTGTATACCAAGCTTCCTCGAATTACATGGCCACCTTTGGCAAAACTTAGACTAAATAACAATATTTAGATATCGCAAAATACACATACCATCATTAGTACCTAACATTTAAATAATTACATAGTACCATGATTTAAGAGAGAGCATTGCCATGCATGTACATAAACAATTGAAGTAGCTAATATAAAAAAATATATTTTAAAATAAACTCCACATGCCAATTAATTAAAATAATATATACATGATGTACACATGAGATCAAAACAGAGCATGGGTTCATAAGTCCTCTGTTGGTTTAGCAAACGAACTTATAATAACAAACATATACCGTAACAAATTAAAAATTAATATAAAATTATAAATATATATAAATGAACCCTCTCAAACTCAGTGGTGGACTGGTAGTATATATCCCCTAACACCATACAGACTAAGTGATTGAATAGTTTAACACAAAGACAACATAAAATAAGTCATGTAGTGTACCGCACATATGTATTATAATGAAAAATTTAATACTAGAGTTTTATACATGGTATAAGCATTAACACAAGCAAGAGCAAGCTATACAATCATATGAATATTAAATTAGATTTATATTCATGTCGGAGAAACGAAAATAGGAATGCCTTTATCTTTTGTGTAATTAAGAATGACACTACCTCTCGTCTCCTGATCTGCTCACCCGTGTTTCTTCTCTCTGCCCTATTAATTTTTTTACACGGCTCTCTTCCATCTCTCTGATTTATCTGATTTCATGGTTTAGGGTTTTAATTATAGAACGTACATGTGATACTATATATATATCGAATATAATCACAGACAACCAAATTCTAATAGGACTCCAAAACTCAATTTCATTTATAAACCTTTTCTAAATAAGAAATATAAAATAATTATTTATTCTAATTCTATGTTTTAATTCAAATTCAATTACTATTGTTGTTGTTATTATTATTATTATTATTATTATTATTATTATTATTATTATTATTATTATTAAAATTCACATATATTACATATATACCCCCTTAAAAGGATTCCGTCCCAGAATCAAGCGAACTAAATACTCATACCTGAATCGAATAAATGCGGATATTTCTCACGAA
The DNA here is from genome assembly GCF_009905375.1 of Apium graveolens. Classification (NCBI taxonomy): domain Eukaryota; kingdom Viridiplantae; phylum Streptophyta; class Magnoliopsida; order Apiales; family Apiaceae; genus Apium; species Apium graveolens. The sequence continues at coordinate 115,631 of NW_027418121.1, forward strand.
TAGATTTTTTAAATTCCCATGTAGCCTCTCTTTCCGAATGATTTTTCCACAAAACTTTCACAAACAGAATGGTGTTTTTCCTCAAATATCGCTCCTCTCGAGCTAAGATAGCCTCAACTTCTTCCTTACAGGAAATGGATCGATCTCATGTTATGGTATGAAATAAGAATAAAAAACATAACAATTATTATAACCCAACTTAAATTCTCAACACAACTCTGATAATAAGCATACTACAACCAAACATCTAGTTAAGTTTTACAACTAGTTCAGTTTTAACACACACACACTACTACATAATTTACACCTGAGTGGGTAACTCAAAGCTCTCCTCTTGAATAGGTACCAGCACCCTATGTGTCTGAGGGTCCCGCCTTCTCACACGCTTCCTTGTCGTTCGGGTATGGATAAGCTTCATTTTCTAACTTAACAGAAAGATAAATGGAGTAACAACGAGGATAAGCCAAAATTGCTCAACAAGTCCATAATATGTATATATACAAGTTTCAACAAACGTAAACAAGGTGAATCTGATAAAGAATCAATAAATCTAGGGGTGTGTATTCCGTTCGGTTAACCGAACCGTACCGAATAACCGAAATTATTTTGATTCGGATAACCAAACTTCAAATTTCGATTCGGTTTTCGGTAGTAAAAATTCTGAAATTACATTTTTCGGTAATTCAGTTATTAACCGTGATGAACCGAAAAAACCGAATTAATAACCGAATATTTAATGAAAATCTAAAATATTTATTATTTATTAAAACATATGTCTATAATGTCTCATTGTTCTTATCTTCTAAGTTAAACAATAGTCGATACTTACACAACCAAAAAATTACACAGCCATACAGTATACAATCACATGAGCTTAAACCCGATCGATTATGTTCATCTCTTCTCTTCAACGACTACGCAATCTCTTCTCTTCTCTCCTCTCGATGCACCATCAGTTTCTCTAATTCGATTATTAATTGGATTCGATTGATTATACTGTGGTAAATATATTCAACTCTATTTTGAATATATTCGATTGATTGATTACTCGATTTTTGAATATATTCAGTTAAAACCGAATATAATACAGTTCGGTTTTTGGTATGGGTTTTCCCACTATATCGGTTTCGGTTAACCAAAAAAAAGTTCGGTTTGGTTTGGTTATAACCGAATGCACAACACGCCCTAATTAAGCAATCTCAACATATAACTGTTTACTTTAGCAGTTAAAAAGGAATTCCGCTAACGACGATCAACAAAAAATTAGACTAAGCACTAGAACCAACATATGTGCTATAACCCGCTTATCAGTCGGGATATAGTACGAATCTATGCCCATCGACATAAACCCACAATAATATAGGGTACCCAGGCCTATTCTGGCATAATAAAATATAGGGTCCATTCCATCTCTGACCCTTTGTTGTAACCATCCAATCCATAAGGTAAGCATCCCGGACAATCAGTAAGCTTTGATGTTGTCCCAACATCATAATATTTTTCTAGTTACGAACATTGCATAAGGAAAATAAGATATGAGAGGGTGCATTCAACTTATCTAGAATATTAGGCAATCTAGTAAGATCCACTATCAAAAGAAAGATAACTGAATTGCAGATAACCCAGAACAAAGGTCATATTTTCAAGATATCAATAAACTATCATAATGAAAGATCAATGAGCATATGCGTACTAGCATAATCAGAATTTGATGTAATAAGAAGTAAAGTATTTCAGCATTCTAAAATTAGAATATGTGACAAAACTTGCCTAGTATGTGATAAAAACAAACTCTATTATTGCTAGTTAACCCTGGCTCATATCGCCTCATCCGACTCATATCTATAAATAAAAGATTACTCGTCTAAAACTTATTGTCAAACTATACGATAACAAATAACTCACAAAACAAATAAAGATGACAATTAGGACTCAACTATGCACATAAATCACATAGCACATAAGTCAAATCATCACACAGGTTCGTAAAATATTTTTAAAATCGAAATGAGATCAATATTCGTATTTTTATAAAATATTTAGCTCGTATAATAATTTTATAAAATATTTAATCCCTATTTTAAAATAATTTGGATCTAAAATAAATAAATATCAAAAGCTGACTCGTTTCCGAAAAATTGATCATTTAAAATAATTAATTATTAATCATATTTTTAATTAATTATTTAAGAAAAATCAGAATTTTAAATAAATCAATTTATTTATTAAATAAATCAATTTATTGATTAATCAATTTATTTAAATAAATAAAAAATTTTAAAATTTGTTTTTAAAATAAAACTCAGAATCAGGTTTTTAAGAAAATAATTGTAGATTTTCGGATCAAAACCGTGTCAAAACTCGGGTTAGAATTCGGGTTAACGGGTCACCGGACCATGAAGAACACGTCGAAATTAATGCAGTTTTCGGCGAGCTTTTCATTATCCGACGAGCTCGATTGCTGCACAAATCATCACGGGTTCGTCCGATTTTTCTCTGTTTTCGTTCACCAACAATGCCGCAACACCGATTCAGCCTCAACGAGAACTACCGACCTCAGCCACGTCATTTCCGGTGAAACAACAGAACGAAGCCGACGACCTTTATCGAGTTCTGGCGATGTCAACCCAAAATAGACACAAAACTTTAATTAAACTATATCAACCGATCCATACAATTGATACACAATCTAAAATCCGGTTTAAATCTACCAAAACGCAATAACCATGTCAGAAAAACCAAGGACCGCAAAAGCGGCTCCGGTTTCCGGTGGCCTCAAAATGGAAAATAGACATAATACGTATTCAGGAAACAGTTTGGGCGAAGCGTATCACCGATCAACATTTTTAACAGTTGGAGTTGGAAGGTAGTATAATTTAGGGATTTTTCCTCTTTTCACATGTTCTGATTGAAGAATAAAATTAAAAGAATTTGAAGAAAAAATAAAAGAATTTGAAGACTGGATCGTTAATTAAGATATCCCCGTCTCAATTTACAATTATTATTTAAAAAAGTGTACCTTTATATGTATATTAAATAGATTAGTAAAATATATATTTTTTATAAAATATCATGGTTCTAAATTTTTAATCTATTTCACAAATCAAAATTTTTTATATCAAAGAAAATTTTATTATCAAATGTATCTTTTATATTTTAATATAAATAAATGTAATTCGCACTGTTATTTAAAAAATGATGAAAATTTAAAACACAGATTACATAATATGATTTACCAAATTAAATTTTTAAAAAAGTGTATTAAAAATATTTAATTTTTATATTTTATTGTTAAAATATGTTGTAGTTTAAAATAATAATAAAAATTTTAATTTGAAACAATTTTTAATTATATAATTCCATTTTATCATATTACGAATTCATAATTATATTAGAGTTTCAATTTAAATCTTACGAAATTGAAAATTCATGTTATATATCCACAATTGCCACGATACAAATTATATAAAGTAATACGGTAGATAAATGATAATGATTGTTTTCATTAGAATAAAATTAGATAAATAAAGTATAAATAATTAGAATGAATTACTATGTATTTATTAGTATAAAATACTAAAGTAGCTTGTTATTTATGCAAAGCTAGGGTTATTTTTATCTTAATTTTTTTTTAAATTATTTATATTAGATTTTTTACTATTTTTATAATATTAGTTTAAAACTCGGGACTTTAGAATTTGTTAGTAGAATTGACATGAACACCAACTAAAAAAGAATTTAGCTGGAAATATAATAAAGTATAATGCTAAATAAAAATATAAAAGCAAAGAACAAAACAATCTTTCATGTGTGAAAGCTAAGCTACTTCAGATGGTAATTGGCGTTTTAACAATCTCTCTGTCTGTATGACAGTTTTTCTTTCTGTCAATGACTATATGGGAGGTTTTTAAACACCCATTATTCTTTTCATCAATATAAAATCAATGTCTTCATCATTAAATTACTAAAATCTACGTGGGTATTTATGGCACGTTCTGAAGCATCGTTAGAAGATATGTATGCAAATCTGGTAATCGAAGAAGAAGAGGAGGATGAAATAGTGGTGGCCAATACTGAGGTGGTTGAACATAAACCAACATATATGCTGGTGGTGAAGTTTATAACAGAGAAAGATATCAACTTTCAAGATCTGCAGAATTTAATGGCGTTATTGTGGCGACCCAAAGAAGGAATGGAAGTGTATGAGATGGGAGATCGGAAATACTTGTTCATATTCTATCATAAACTGGATGTGGCAAAGGTTATGGAAGAAGAGCCTTGGTCTTTTGAACAATCGATGCTTGTGCTTCATCAAGTGGAAATGGGGGAAGATCTAACTGTGGTTCAGATACAAGATATGGAAATATGGATACAAATACATGATATGCCAAGGGGATTTGTCTCTGAGAACATTTTAAAAAACATATGTGTATATAGTAACGAGAAAGTATGTCAGATCAGGAACATTTGAAAAAGGTTGGAAACCATATATAAGAATTCAGGTTGCAGTGAATGTATAGAAAGGCCACTGAAACGAAGGTTGAAGATAAAGCGAGAAGGAAACAACTGGAGTTGGCTTCATTTTAAATACGAAAAACTTGGTACATTTTGCTTTGTTTGCCATGTCATAGGACATTCTGAAAGGGAGTGTGATGTTGTTTATGCAAATCCTGAGAAGATGATAGACAAGGCATATGGAAATTGGTTAAGTGGTGCGAAAAATAATATAGGATCGTAGTGGATTCGTAATGCAGGTGGCGGAAAGGATGCATGGGGTGCCCAAAAGCAGCAAGGGCAAACATCAAGCGCCCATGGTGGAAATCAGGGAGATGCGAGATTCACGAGATTGGCGAGGAGGTTGGAGAGATCCTAGTCCAATCACGTGATTTGAGGGAACATAAGATATGGGATTAAATTAAATTAAATGGACAATAAGTAATAGAAGATATCAAATTAGGATACAAGGAATTCAACCCGTCCTGTTCTCGTGTTGTTCTCGTGTTGAGTTATCACGTAACTGTTCATACAACTACGCACTCTCACCAAAAATAATTCCATTCATGGGATCTAAGACCATCCGAAGGAGCACGACCTGATGAAAATCCAAAGTTAGACATTTTAGATGCTTTCAATACATCTTTCAGTGCAGCATCATCAGGATCATTATCACTGTCATCCGAATTGCTGTTGAATGCTTCATGAACATCAGGAATAGAGTCAAGAATTGGATCAACTTTTCCTTTGAGCTTTAAATCAGGATTTGACTTAGAAGGCCCAGTATCCTGTGATGAACCTGGAATAAAAGAACCAAGAATACCTAAATCTCTCTCTTCTTTTAAAGTGATCTACTCACTTCTCACACATATATTACCGTCAATAGTAATATTTGGCTCACTTTTATCACTCTTATCTACCTCTTCTTTTGCCAGTACAGGAGACTGCCTCTCAATATTTATGTTTTTCTCTTGATCTTTTCTAAAAAACTCTCTAGAAAGGCTCAACTCAATAGTAATTGAAGAAATAAGAGGGGGCAAAGAAGAGTGGTCTGTAGTCATATAAATAGAGGTATCCCTATAAACAAGTCTATTTATAATCATGCTATCTAGAAAAGTAGATTGAGAAATTAATGTATCTTTAGAGTGTGATTCTATGGGTATAACTGAAAAATGAGTGACCAAAATCGCTCCTTTGTTGTCCTTAGCAATAACCAGTTCATCGGGAATTACTCTGTCGGGAATAGCTGCATCAGGAATTGACCTTTTGTCAGGAATGGCTTGCTTGTCAGAAAATAACCCCTTGTCAGGATTTGATGTTAAGTCTGTTAGTGTGTGTGCCCTAGAGACAACACTATTATGTTTACATTATGAAACATTTGGATTATTAATTATGATTGTATGGATTATTCTTTAGTAATTTATTATATCTTTATTTTCTGCGATAAAATGTTAGATTAATAAATATCCTTAAAATATGATATGTAAATCTATATATCTAAGTACGTGATTTAGAAATGAGATTATGATAATAGTATTGATATTCCTAAAGGTTCCTAGTCAAGTATTATTGTTAAGGGACGATAATAAATACATTGAAATTAGTGTGTTTGTTGGCTGATGATCACACTCATTGATCATAGGTATGGTGAAACTAAAGTTAGAACACAAACACACGTATTAGATACATGGTGCTGGATTGACCTGTTGTGAGATACTACATGTGTCATAAGTTAATCTCATAGTGATAATGATGTATTGGTCGTTAGACCTGAAATCATTATATTTTTGTATGAGAATTAATATACTTTGATACTATTAAAAGTTATCCTTGATCGGGTAATAATAAAAGTAGACATTGGGTATATATGAACCGTATGAGAAATATGAATGATCTAGATGAGATTTAGCCCTCCTATATTAAATGAGTGATATTATTGGCCTCCTCATTTAGTAAGACTATAAAATGCATGGTCGTGCTGAAATACTGATTTGGTTAATAATTTACTCATTGATCAAGGAAAAAAGGATTAAACATTAACAGAGAATGACACAATGCATGCCTCGAGTTTGATCTATAATATTAGGCTAAAGGGATTATATTACATTATACATTATTCACGAAAGTTTACTTGAATAATTAATTATTATTATTACTTGTGGAGCAATGATGTATTACTAGATGCCACACATTGTTTATAATTTTATTATTAGAAAATAAAATTATTGCCAACATAATAATAACAACTTAAAGGGTCACACACAAAGAACATTTAAAACGGAGTATTATTTAAATTATGAATTTGAATATTTTATTATTATTAATTCGAATTTAATTATTAAATTAATTAAGTGAGACTTGATTAATTGTATATATAATAGAATTTAAATTTAATAATAATATAAACCCAAAATCAGAATACTTGCATAAATATTGAATATGCAAGTATTGAAGTATGTGTAGAAACATAGTGCAGGCATGCTGGGAAGAGGAAGATAGGGGGATTTGATGGGAAAGATAATGAGATGTTGTTCGAAATTGGAAAAATGGGGTGGGGGTTTAGTTCATGAGATGAAATTGAAGATGGGGAAGTACAGAAAGGAAATGCAATGATACCGCTTCAGAAGAGATATAATTGGGATTCACAAAATATGATACCGCACGTTGGCAGTACATGAAACTATTAAAAAGGCAAGATATATTTTGCATCAAAGAGCCAAACTGTTTTGGCTACGTGATGGTGAGAAAAATATCCAGTTCTTTCATAAATTCGCTTCTACAAGAAAAGAGCATAACAAAATTAAAAAAATTGAAAAATGAGAATGGGGATCGGAAGGAAACGGATGCTAAAATTCAAGAGGTTATCACTAATTATTTCAATAATATGTTATGCAGTACAAGTACAGGAATAAGTCTTCCCGCAAGAATCGAACTTCTAGTTGTTTCAGAAGTGCAGAGCCAATTGCTTGTCAGGCCTATAGTGAAGGAGGAAGTTAAACGTGTTGTGTTGCTATGCACTCAGATAAATCGCCTCTGATCGATGGATTAAATCCGGGATTTTATCGAGCTTCTTGGGAGATAGTAGGGGAAGATGTGACTAAGTTTTGTAGAACATTTTTCAAAACTGGAGAGCTACCAGCTGAATTGAATCGCACTCTAGTATGTCTAATTCCCAAAGTGAATCAGCCAAAGAAGTGGCTGATCTTAGGCCTATCTTGTGTCCAATGTGTTGATGCGAATTTTGTTTAAGGTAATGGGGAACAGGTTAAATCCAACGCTAAATGCTCTTAATTCTGAAAAGCAAAGTGCATTTATTGAAGATCGTTTGCTAACTGATAATGCTTTGATATCATACGAGATCAACCATTACATTCATAGGAAACACAAGGGAAGGTTGAGTAGCTGGATTGAAGGTGGACATCTCTAAAGTATATGACCGATTGAGTGGTCATTCATTGAAATGATGCTTGAAGGTTTGCGTTTCCTGCTATTGAATAAAAAGAGTAATGCAATGTATTAAAACAATTCTATAGTTTTCAAAAAAATGGTGAAATTTTTGGGGAGGTTGTACCTCAACTAGTAGTATGGCAAGAAGATCCAATCTCTCCGTATCTGTATATCCTTGTGTAGAAGGTTTGAGTGCAATGATTCGAAAGCATGAAGAATGTGGTCTATTGCAATGGTGTAGATTGCAAATAATGCACCAGTTATCTCTCACTTACTCTTTGAAGACGACTGCTACTTCTTTTTTAAAGAAACAAAGTAAGAAGCACACATATTAAAGAGTGTGTTACAGAGGTATGAAGCATTGCATGGTCAGATTATAAATTATAATAATCTGAGATTGTATTCAGTCCTAATACATCTGACGAGGATCGGGTGGAGGTATATGTAGTTGGAAGTGAGGCAAGTCTAAAAAGCCTAACAAGTACCTTGTATGCCAATGCGTGTTGGCAGAAATAAAACAGAGGTCTTTGGATTTTTTATTGGTCGAGTGCAGCAAAGACTGAAGGGTTGGTATAACAAAGAATTGTCATGCCCTAGGAAGGTAACTCTACTGTCCTCTTCAGCTCAAACACTACCAAGTTTCTGGATGAGCTTATTTTTAATTCTACCGTACCATGTGTGAGGAGAATGAAAGAAAAATGAATGCATTCATTCTTATTGGGGAATGGGGTAAATAGTAAGGGAGTGAAGTGGATGTCATAGTGTAAACTGTATGCCTAAGAATTGTGGTGGGTTTGGACTTAGGGAGTTAAGAAAGTTTAATTTATCTATATTGGCTAAACAGGAATGGAGATTACTTAAGGAATCTAACCCATTAGTTTCTGCAGTAATGAAGCCGAAAGATTATCCTAATTCGAGTTTCTTAGATGCTGAAGTAGGAACAAATCCAAGTTACATTTGGAGATGTATATGGCGTCTATAGAGGTGGTCAAGGCAGGGGCTCGGGAAAAGAATAAGGAATGGAAGAGATATATGTGTTTGGGGTGTTCCTTGGTATGGGAGGTGAATAATGAATATGTAATGACTCCAATGCATTGTGCAGCTACACGATAACACAATATATAGCTTAATGCAGGATGATGAGCGTAGATGGGATTATGATGTCATTAATGACATTTTCCAAAGTTGAGATGTTAAGCTAATTAAGCAAATCCCATTTCTGATGAAGGATACCACAGATTAATGATTTTGGGTTTTAGTGGTATGCCACTCCTCCTCATGATTTATTACCGATGTTTTAGATCTTGATATTTGAATGCAAGTACGAGTTACTCACAAAAAAAAGCTACTTCAGATGGTTACAAGTTATAAGGGACCTTGATGAGTTGGTTATAAACCAATTGATTTTACAACAACCAAAAAAGGTTCAATGTGCACTTTAATAAGAGTTTTGAAATAGGCCAGAAGAACTACAGCTCTGCTGCACAAGATACACCAGTCACCCCTGCCACTAGGCTCGCTACTACATCCACTGGATCTGTGCAGAATTGGATGCTCTAGGATCATCAACTATGTCTTTCATTTTTAGTTCAATCCGTTTAAGCGAAGGGGAAGATGGAAGCAAAAGTTTAAGGAACTGAAACTCGGCACGGGAACCAATCAAGTCGTATATTTTAAGGGTTTCAAGCCGAATCATGGGGTCCGACAACATCGCAAGGTCCAATAAGTCCATACCATCACTGCTCTGTACTCCATGATCCTATATACAATGTTAATATAGAATAAGATACAGTAGTGAATAATAAAACCTAATCTCCAAAACTGACAAATTGTCCTGACCAGCCACGAAATAGATTGATAATATAATTATGACCCCATGCGACCAATTATACCACTTTGTAATAGATGAGCTGAGAAACTTTCAAATATAATGTGAATTCTTAAAGAGACATGAGTTCATACTAAATCCTGTTATAGAATGAAGAGAAGAAATAATATTATTCAAAAGAGCAAAGAAAATTTTTGAGTGAAAGTGAGTAAAAATTATAGTTTAAAGTGACTATCACTTATACAGAGGTGTGTAAGGTCATCTTTATTGTAGTTAAAAAGATTATGCATAAAATCTAAAGGAGGAAAGTATTATGTATTTATGAGAAAGGGATCTCACACTAGAGTAGGAGCGACCATACAATCAAGGGGAAAATATGATTCCAAATTTAGATTGTGTAGAACTTACTGCATGATGCAGAGTGTAGACGGTACATAAACAAAGGGGTAGATACTCCACATTTGGATTAAAAACAGACACTCACCACAATATAATTTCTATGTGTTGTAAAGGATCTATGAAGGTCTTTCATGTGAGCAACGACTCTTAAATTTTTACACCAAAAAACTTCACTCATGGGTACCAGTACTGATCTATAAAGGAGACTGAGCAGCGGCCTAAGCCAACGCTTAAGCGGAATCGGACCATAAAGTGTATCGATTTTGTACTAAGCACACAATTAAGCATTTTCCAAGATTAAACAGCCTATTTAGGCGGATAACCGGTCATTGAGTGTATTACATGATCAAAGAGATGTAGAGCTGCTGATTTTTTGGTTTCAAAAGATTAATATTATTTAATATATAACAATAATCAGAATCAAAATTAATTGCTTTTTTTTTGTTATGAACATTTAATGTTTAGATTCTTTTCACTTCACTGTAATCTAAATTTATTTCACTTATTACATTTTATTAAAAATCAATTATATATTGCTATACCACTTAAAATTAAGTGTACCCTTAACCTCTAGAAGTCCTTCCGCTTGCTCGCAGCTGCTTAGTGCTTTTTTAAGAACACCTATAGATACTTCTCAAGAAGTTGAAGATTTTGGGTACTAATAAATTGTTAATGTCAATTGCACAAACCTTATATGTCAACTCAAACCTGAGAACATAATTGGAAGTGTATTGTTCTCTCTAGTGCATATGAAGATTTGGGAACCTCTTTCCATCCCTACTTTTTCCTTTTATGAGGGTAATTCTTTGTGCGTAAGGTCAATTACACAACTTCAAATACTTATATGCACATTTTTCTAGGAATATCCGCTAGACTAAGCATTCGAGAGGGGGGCTTTTAGGGTGTTTCATCTTTTCTCTTCTCTTAGGCCTGTTTGGGCTATTTTTTTTTTTAGATTATATGGGTCCTAGTCAGAATACAGTTAGGTTACATGTCCGACATTGAGTGTAAAAAATACCTTACAGTGTAGGTTTAAAGCATTTATTCTTGAATAAAATTCATTCCTTGCTTAATTAAGTTCTTTCCAGATAGGAGAGGGAAAAACATATGGGGTATGTTTTGTGAATTATACTTAGTTACAAGTTGAAACACAAAAACATCTACGGTCATATTTATATGCAGCCAATATGGTATATTCAGTATTCTAAAATATCTACTATTTGATAACATAATTTGTCCATTGATAAGAAAATCTGTTTATTCCAAGTCTATATCTTAGGATTATGATAAGATTGGGAAAAAAAAGTTCTCACTAGATCGATGTCAAGAGTGTGCAGATAAGGTGAACTTCTGACCAAACAAAGAACATGTTGAATTTGAATCAAATCATATAATTCAATACGGTGAAGGTACAGATTTCAAGTTCTCGATAGCTCTCGGAAACTTCTTCAAAATAGCTGCACCTGATTCAAGAATCTACATACAAACACATATATATGAGTATATTGGAAAAAAAATAGATTTGTAAGATGTTTAGTTGCAACAACTAATTATATTAGTTAAATAACAATTTTATTACTAGTAGGATATTAAAGATTACCTTGAGGAAGAAGCCATCAAGGAAAAGAAAACTGAGTCTAGGCATATTGCAAAGTAGCTTGTTTAAAGTAATCATTTCCGTACCAGAACTTGGCACTTCATCCATCCCAAGCCTAAGAACTTCCATCTTTTGGGTGCATTCAAACCACTGCCAATCAATATCTTCACTGTCAATGATACTCAAGAAAGTGAGATTGTTTTCACGTTTAAATTGGCGTCCCAAATGTTCAATCCCAGTACAGATTTCCATTTCCAATTCATTGAGTTGAGTGCCGAATGACATGTCAGCATTAATTGTGACATACACAGTTCAACACTAATCAGGTTACGAAATCCTTCAAATACAAGGGGTGGATTTAGTATGCAGTTCATGAGGGTCAAATGAGTTAATTGCGAACAAGAAAAGAAATGAGAGGGCACAATGCAGGCATCTTGTGATTCATTAAGAAGCCCCTAACACCACTGTTTGCTATGTTTTTAATCCATGTAACCATATCTTGACTTTGATGAATAGGTAGGTCTCGAGGAATGCAAAGAAGGAAATCCAAAACTGGGCCTCTATGAGCTGAAAATATATCAGTAATGATTCTGGAAACTTCTAATATTTTACTTTGTTTATCTAACTCGGAAAATTTCTGAAACCAATTGCCAGATAAAATGTTCATCCAAAATGTAGTCGGGGGTGCATTCCCCACACATTCTCCATGTTTTGGAGAAAACAACTTGTCCTTGCTGCATCATGAGTCGGTAAGCGTTCTAGGATCAAGTCCATTAAGCTTGTGGGCAAGCTGCTTA